>NW_027490208.1:424103-724103 GCF_050948175.1 Xylocopa sonorina | reverse complement strand
TTCCTTGCTAGGGCATAGCGTTTGCAGATGCCTACGTATCGTAGCAATAGAGTTCTAATGCTGCTTAGATCGCGATATCGCATCTCATTTCTATGTTTCGTGATAAGTTATAATATTCATTCCGAAGTGTCATGTATACCTCGTATTCACTACAAAAGAATGTAAATGCGCATCTTCCTTGCTAGGAAATAGCGTTTGCAGATGTCTATGTATCGTAGCAATAGAGTTCTAATGCTGCTTAGATCGCGATATCGCATCTCATTTCTATGTTTCGTGATAAGTTATAATATTCATTCCGAAGTGTCATGTATACCTCGTATTCACTCCAAAAGAATGTAAGTGCGAATCTTCCTTGCTAGGAAATAGCGTGTGCAGATATCTACGTATCGTAGCAATAGAGTTCTAATGCTTCTCAAAACGCGATATCGCATCTCATATCTATGCTTCGTGATAAGATATAATATTCATTGCGAAGTGTCATGTATACCTCGTATTCACTTCAAAAGAATGTAACTGCGACTCTTCCATGCTAGGAAATAGCGTTTAAAGATGTCTCCGCATCGAGGTCATAGTGTTTTAATGCTTCTTACAAAGCGATATCGCATCTCTCTTCTATGTTTCATGATAAGATATAATATTCATTGCGAAGTGTCATGTATACCTCGTATTCACTTCAAAAGAATGTAAATGCGACTATTGCTTGCTAGGAAATAGCGTTTGCAGATGTCTACGTATCGTAGCAATAGATTTCGAATGCTACTTAAATCGCGATATCGCAACTCATTTCTACGTTTCGTGATAAGATATAATATTCATTGCGAAGTGTCATGTACACCTCGTATTCACTACAAAAGAATGTAAATGCGACTATTCCTTGCTAGGGCATAGCGTTTGCAGATGCCTACGTATCGTAGCAATAGAGTTCTAATGCTGCTTAGATCGCGATATCGCATCTCATTTCTATGTTTCGTGATAAGTTATAATATTCATTGCGAAGTGTCATGTACACCTCGTATTCACTACAAAAGAATGTAAATGCGACTATTCCTTGCTAGGGCATAGCGTTTGCAGATGTCTACGTATCGTAGCAATAGTGTTCTAATGCTTCTCAAAACGCGATATCGCATCTCATTACTATGCTTCATGATAAGATATAATATTCATTGCGAAGTGTCGTGGATACATCGTATTCACTTCAAAAGAATGTAAGTGCGACACTTCCATGCCAGGAAATAGCGTTTGCAGATGTCTCCGCATCAAGGCCATAGAGTTCTAATGCTTCTTAGAACGCGATATCGCATCTCTCTTCTATGTTTCATGATAAGATATAATATTCATTGCGAAGTGTCATGTATACCTCGCATTCACTACAAAAGAATGAAAATGCGACTATTCCATGCTAGGGCATAGAGTTTGCAGATGCCTACGTATCGTAGCAATAGAGTTCTAATGCTTCCTAGATCGCGATATCGCATCTCATTTCTATGTTTCGTGATAAGATATAATATTCATTGCGAATGGTCATGTATACCTCGTATTCACTGCAAAAGAATGTAAATGCGACTATTGCTTGCTAGGAAATAGCGTTTGCAGATGTCTACGTATCGTAGCAATAGAGTTCTAATGCTTCTCAAAACGCGATATCTCCTCTCATTTCTATGTTTCCTCATAAGATATAATATTCATTGCGAAGTGTCATGTACACCTCGTATTCACTTCAAAAGAATGTAATTGCGACACTTCCATGCTAGGAAATAGCGTTTGCAGATGTCTCCGCATCGATGCCATAGAGTTCTAATGCTTCTTAAAACGCGATATCGCATTTCTCTTCTATGTTTCATGATAAGATATAATATTCATTGCGAAGTGTCATGTGTACCTCGCATTCACTACAAAAGAATGAAAATTCTACTCTTCCATGCTAGGAAATAGCGTATACAGATGTCTACGTATCGTAGCAATAGAGTTCTCATGCTACTTATATCGCGACATCGCTTCACATTTCTATGTTTCGTGATAAGATATAATATTCATTGCGAAGTGTCATGAATACCTCGTATTCACTTCAAAACAATGTAAGTGCGACACTTCCATGCTAGGAAATAGCGTTTGCAGATGTCTAGGTATCGTAGCGATGGAGTTCTAATGCTTCTTAAAACGCGATATCGCATCTCATTTCTATGTTTCATGATAAGATATAATATGATTTGCGAAGTGTTATGTATTCCTCGTCTACACTTCAAATGAATGTAAATGCGACACTTCCTTGCAAGGAAATGGCGTTAGCAGACGTCTACCTATCGTAGCAATAGAGTTCTAATGCTTCTTAAAACGCGAAATCGCATCTCATTTCTATGTATCATGGTAAGATATAATAAGATTTGCGAAGTGTTATGTATTCCTCGTCTACACTTCAAATGAATGTAAATGCGACACTTCCTTGCTAGGAAACAGCGTCTGCAGATGTCTACCTATCGTAGCAATAGAGTTCTAATGCTTCTTAAAACGCGAAATCGCATCTCATTTCTATGTTTCATGGTAAGATATAATATGATTTGCGAAGTGTTATGTATTCCTCGTCTGCACTTCAAATGAATGTAAATGCGACACTTCCTTGCAAGGAAATAGCTTTTGCAGATATCTACGTATCGTAGCAATAGAGTTCTTATGATTCTTAAAATGCGATATCGCATTTCATTTCTATGTTTCATGGTAAGATATAATATGACTTGCGAGGTGTTATGTATTCCTCGTCTACACTTCAAATGAATGTAAATGCGACACTTCCTTGCTAGGAAATAGCGTCTGCAGATGTCTAGGTATCGTAGCGATGGAGTTCTAATGCTTCTTAAAACGCGATATCGCATCTCATTTCTATGTTTCATGATAAGATATAATATGATTTTCGAAGTGTTATGTATTCCTCGTCTACACTTCAAATGAATGTAAATGCGACACTTCCTTGCAAGGAAATGGCGTTTGCAGATGTCTACCTATCGTAGCAATAGAGTTCTAATGCTTCTTAAAACGCGAAATCGCATCTCATTTCTATGTATCATGGTAAGATATAATATGATTTGCGAAGTGTTATGTATTCCTCGTCTACACTTCAAATGAATGTAAATGCGACACATCCTTGCTAGGAAATAGCGTCTGCAGATGTCTACCTATCGTAGCAATAGAGTTCTAATGCTTCTTAAAACGCGAAATCGCATCTCATTTCTATGTTTCATGGTAAGATATAATATGATTTGCGAAGTGTTATGTATTCCTCGTCTACAGTTCAAATGAATGTAAATGCGGCACTTCCTTGCTAGGAAATAGCGTCTGGAGATGTCTAGGTATCGTAGCGATAGTATGCTAATGCTTCTTAAAACGCGACATCGCATCTCATTTCTATGTTTCATGGTAAGATATAATATGATTTGCGAAGTGTTATGTATTCCTCGTCTACTCTTCAAATGAATGTAAATGCGACACTTCCTTGCTAGGAAATAGCGTCTGCAGATGTCTAGGTATCGTAGCGATAGAGTTCTAATGCTGCTTAAGACGCGATAACGCATCTCATTTCTATGTTTCATGGTAAGATATAATATGATTTGCGAAGTGTTATGTATTCCTCGTCTACACTTCAAATGAATGTAAATGCGGCACTTCCTTGCTAGGAAATAGCGTCTGGAGATGTCTAGGTATCGTAGCGATAGTGTTCTAATGCTTCTTAAAACGCGATATCGCATCTCATTTCTATGTTTCATGGTAAGATATAATATGATTTGCGAAGTGTTATGTATTCCTCGTCTACTCTTCAAATGAATGTAAATGCGACACTTCCTTGCTAGGAAATAGCGTCTGCAGATGTCTAGGTATCGTAGCGATAGAGTTCTAATGCTCTTTAAAACGCGATATCGCATCTCATTTCTATGTTTCATGGTAAGATATAATATGATTTGCGAAGTGTTATGTATTCCTCGTCTACACTTCAAATGAATGTAAATGCGACACTTCCTTGCAAGGAAATAGCGATTGCAGATATCTACCTATCGTAGCAATAGAGTTCTAATGCTTCTTAAAACGCGATATCGCATCTCATTTCTGTGTTTCATGGTAAGATATAATATGATTTGCGAAGTGTTATGTATTCCTCGCCTACACTTCAAATGAATGTAAATGCGACACTTCCTTGCAAAGAAATAGCGTTTGCAGATGTCTACGTATCGTAGCAATAGAATTTTAGTGCTTCTTAAAACGCGATATCGCATCACATTTCTATGTTTCATGGTAAGATATAATATGATTTGCGAAGTGTCATGTATTCCTCGTCTACACTTCAAATGAATGTAAATGCGACACTTCCTTGCAAGGAAATAGCGTCTGCAGATGCCTACGTATCGTAGCAATAGAGTTCTTATGATTCTTAAAACGCGATATCGCATCACATTTCTATGTTTCATGGTAAGATATAATATGATTTGCGAAGTGTCATGTATTCCTCGTCTACACTTCAAATGAATGTAAATGCGACACTTCCTTGCAAGGAAATAGCGTCTGCAGATGTCTACGTATCGTAGCAATAGAGTTCTTATGATTCTTAAAACGCGATATCGCATCTCATTTCTATGTTTCATGGTAAGATATAATATGATTTGCGAAGTGTTATGTATTCCTCGTCTACTCTTCAAATGAATGTAAATGCGACACTTCCTTGCTAGGAAATAGCGTCTGCAGATATCTAGGTATCGTAGCGATAGAGTTCTAATGCTGCTTAAAACGCGATAACGCATCTCATTTCTATGTTTCATGGTAAGATATAATATGATTTGCGAAGTGTTATGTATTCCTCGTCTACACTTCAAATGAATGTAAATGCGACACTTCCTTGCAAGGAAATGGCGTTTGCAGATGTCTACCTATCGTAGCAATAGAGTTCTAATGCTTCTTAAAACGCGAGATCGCATCTCATTTCTATGTATCATGGTAAGATATAATATGATTTGCGAAGTGTTATGTATTCCTCGTCTACACTTCAAATGAATGTAAATGCGACACTTCCTTGCTAGGAAATAGCGTCTGCAGATGTCTACCTATCGTAGCAATAGAGTTCTAATGCTTCTTAAAACGCGAAATCGCATCTCATTTCTATGTTTCATGGTAAGATATAATATGATTTGCGAAGTGTTATGTATTCCTCGTCTGCACTTCAAATGAATGTAAATGCGACACTTCCTTGCAAGGAAATAGCTTTTGCAGATATCTACGTATCGTAGCAATAGAGTTCTTATGATTCTTAAAACGCGATATCGCATCTCATTTCTATGTTTCATGGTAAGATATAATATGATTTGCGAAGTGTTATGTATTCCTCGTCTACTCTTCAAATGAATGTAAATGCGACACTTCCTTGCTAGGAAATAGCGTCTGCAGATGTCTAGGTATCGTAGCGATAGAGTTCTAATGCTGCTTAAAACGCGATAACGCATCTCATTTCTATGTTTCATGGTAAGATATAATATGATTTGCGAAGTGTTATGTATTCCTCGTCTACACTTCAAATGAATGTAAATGCGACACTTCCTTGCAAGGAAATAGCGATTGCAGATATCTACCTATCGTAGCAATAGAGTTCTAATGCTTCTTAAAACGCGATATCGCATCTCATTTCTGTGTTTCATGGTAAGATATAATATGATTTGCGAAGTGTTATGTATTCCTCGCCTACACTTCAAATGAATGTAAATGCGACACTTCCTTGCTAGGAAATAGCGTCTGCAGATGTCTAGGTATCGTAGCGATAGAGTTCTAATGCTGCTTAAAACGCGATAACGCATCTCATTTCTATGTTTCATGGTAAGATATAATATGATTTGCGAAGTGTTATGTATTCCTCGTCTACACTTCAAATGAATGTAAATGCGGCACTTCCTTGCTAGGAAATAGCGTCTGGAGATGTCTAGGTATCGTAGCGATAGTGTTCTAATGCTTCTTAAAACGCGATATCGCATCTCATTTCTATGTTTCATGGTAAGATATAATATGATTTGCGAAGTGTTATGTATTCCTCGTCTACTCTTCAAATGAATGTAAATGCGACACTTCCTTGCTAGGAAATAGCGTCTGCAGATGTCTAGGTATCGTAGCGATAGAGTTCTAATGCTCTTTAAAACGCGATATCGCATCTCATTTCTATGTTTCATGGTAAGATATAATATGATTTGCGAAGTGTTATGTATTCCTCGTCTACACTTCAAATGAATGTAAATGCGACACTTCCTTGCAAGGAAATAGCGATTGCAGATGTCTACCTATCGTAGCAATAGAGTTCTAATGCTTCTTAAAACGCGATATCGCATCTCATTTCTGTGTTTCATGGTAAGATATAATATGATTTGCGAAGTGTTATGTATTCCTCGCCTACACTTCAAATGAATGTAAATGCGACACTTCCTTGCAAAGAAATAGCGTTTGCAGATGTCTACGTATCGTAGCAATAGAATTTTAGTGCTTCTTAAAACGCGATATCGCATCACATTTCTATGTTTCATGGTAAGATATAATATGATTTGCGAAGTGTCATGTATTCCTCGTCTACACTTCAAATGAATGTAAATGCGACACTTCCTTGCAAGGAAATAGCGTCTGCAGATGCCTACGTATCGTAGCAATAGAGTTCTTATGATTCTTAAAACGCGATATCGCGTCACATTTCTATGTTTCATGGTAAGATATAATATGATTTGCGAAGTGTCATGTATTCCTCGTCTACACTTCAAATGAATGTAAATGCGACACTTCCTTGCAAGGAAATAGCGTCTGCAGATGTCTACGTATCGTAGCAATAGAGTTCTTATGATTCTTAAAACGCGATATTGCATCTTATTTCTATGTTTCATGGTAAGATATAATATGATTTGCGAAGTGTCATGTATTCCTCGTCTACACTTCAAATGAATGTAAATGCGACACTTCCTTGCTAGGAAATAGCGTCTGCAGATGTCTAGGTATCGTAGCGATAGAGTTCTAATGCTCTTTAAAACGCGATATCGCCTCTCAATTCTATGTTTCATGGTAAGATATAATATGATTTGCGAAGTGTTATGTATTCCTCGTCTACACTTCAAATGAATGTAAATGCGACACTTCCTTGCAAGGAAATAGCGATTGCAGATGTCTACCTATCGTAGCAATAGAGTTCTAATGCTTCTTAAAACGCGATATCGCATCTCATTTCTGTGTTTCATGGTAAGATATAATATGATTTGCGAAGTGTTATGTATTCCTCGCCTACACTTCAAATGAATGTAAATGCGACACTTCCTTGCAAAGAAATAGCGTTTGCAGATGTCTACGTATCGTAGCAATAGAATTTTAGTGCTTCTTAAAACGCGATATCGCATCACATTTCTATGTTTCATGGTAAGATATAATATGATTTGCGAAGTGTCATGTATTCCTCGTCTACACTTCAAATGAATGTAAATGCGACACTTCCTTGCAAGGAAATAGCGTCTGCAGATGCCTACGTATCGTAGCAATAGAGTTCAGAAGATTCTTAAAACGCGATATCGCATCTCATTTCTATGTTTCATGGTAAGATGTAATATGATTTGCGAAGTGTTATGTATTCCTCGTCTACACTTCAAATGAATGTGAATGCGACACTTCCTCGCTAGGAAATAGCGTTTGCAGATGACTACGTATCGTAGCAATAGAGTTCATGTGATTCTTAAAATGCGATATCGCATCTCATTTCTATGTTTCATGGTAAGATATAACATGATTTGCGAAGTGTTATGTATTCCTCGTCTACACTTCAAATGAATGTGAATGCGATACTTCCTCGCTAGGAAATAGCGTTTGCAGATGTCTACGTATCGTAGCAATAGCTTTCTAATGCTTCTTAAAACGCGATATCGCATCTCATTTCTATGTTTCATGGTAAGATATAATATGATTTGCGAAGAGTCATGTATTCCTCGTCTACACTTCAAATGAATGTAAATGCGACACTTCCTTGCTAGGAAATAGCGTCTGCAGATGTCTAGGTATCGTAGCAAAAGAGTTCTAATGCTTCTTAAAACGCGATATCGCATCTCATTTCTATGTTTCATGGTAAGATGTAATATGATTTGCGATGTGTTATGTATTCCTCGTCTACACTTCAAATGAATGTGAATGCGACACTTCCTCGCTAGGAAATAGCGTTTGCAGATGTCTACGTATCGTAGCAATAGAGTTCATATGATTCTTAAAACGCGATATCGCATCTCATTTCTATGTGTCATGGTAAGATATAATATGATTTGCGAAGTGTCATGTATTCCTCGTCTACACTTCAAATGAATGTGAATGCGACACTTCCTCGCTAGGAAATAACGTTTGCAGATGTCTACGTATCGTAGCAATAGAGTTCAGATGATTCTTAAAACGCGATATCGCATCTCATTTCTATGTTTCATGGTAAGATGTAATATGATTTGCGAAGTGTTATGTATTCCTCGTCTACACTTCAAATGAATGTAAATGCGACACTTCCTTGCAAGGAAGTAGCGATTGCAGATGTCTACGTATCGTAGCAATAGAGTTCCTATGATTCTTAAAACGCGATATCGCATCTCATTTCTATGTTTCAGGGTAAGATATAATATGATTTGCGAAGTGTCACGTATTCCTCGTCTACACTTCACATGAATGTGAATGCGACACTTCCTCGCTAGGAAATAGCGTTTGCAGATGACTACGTATCGTAGCAATAGAGTTCATGTGATTCTTAAAATGCGATATCGCATCTCATTTCTATGTTTCATGGTATGATATAACATGATTTGCGAAGTGTTATGTATTCCTCGTCTACACTTCAAATGAATGTAAATGCGACACTTCCTTGCAATGAAATAGCGTTTGCAGATGTCTACGTATCGTAGCAATAGATTTCTAGTGCTTTTTAAAACGCGATATCGCATCTCATTTCTATGTTTCATGGTAAGATATAATATGATTTGCGAAGTGTTATGTATTCCTCGTCTACACTTCAAATGAATTGAAATGCGACACTTCCTTGCAAGGAAATAGCGTCTGCAGATGTCTACGTATCGTAGCAATAGAGTTCTTATGATTCTTAAAACGCGATATTGCATCTCATTTCTATGTTTCATGGTAAGATATAATATGATTTGCGAAGTGTCATGTATTCCTCGTCTACACTTCAAATGAATGTGAATGCGACACTTCCTCGCTAGGAAATAGCGTTTGCAGATGTCTACGTATCGTAGCAATAGAGTTCAGAAGATTCTTAAAACGCGATATCGCATCTCATTTCTATGTTTCATGGTAAGATGTAATATGATTTGCGAAGTGTTATGTATTCCTCGTCTACACTTCAAATGAATGTGAATGCGACACTTCCTCGCTAGGAAATAGCGTTTGCAGATGACTACGTATCGTAGCAATAGAGTTCATGTGATTCTTAAAATGCGATATCGCATCTCATTTCTATGTTTCATGGTAAGATATAACATGATTTGCGAAGTGTTATGTATTCCTCGTCTACACTTCAAATGAATGTGAATGCGATACTTCCTCGCTAGGAAATAGCGTTTGCAGATGTCTACGTATCGTAGCAATAGCTTTCTAATGCTTCTTAAAACGCGATATCGCATCTCATTTCTATGTTTCATGGTAAGATATAATATGATTTGCGAAGAGTCATGTATTCCTCGTCTACACTTCAAATGAATGTAAATGCGACACTTCCTTGCTAGGAAATAGCGTCTGCAGATGTCTAGGTATCGTAGCAAAAGAGTTCTAATGCTTCTTAAAACGCGATATCGCATCTCATTTCTATGTTTCATGGTAAGATGTAATATGATTTGCGATGTGTTATGTATTCCTCGTCTACACTTCAAATGAATGTGAATGCGACACTTCCTCGCTAGGAAATAGCGTTTGCAGATGTCTACGTATCGTAGCAATAGAGTTCATATGATTCTTAAAACGCGATATCGCATCTCATTTCTATGTGTCATGGTAAGATATAATATGATTTGCGAAGTGTCATGTATTCCTCGTCTACACTTCAAATGAATGTGAATGCGACACTTCCTCGCTAGGAAATAACGTTTGCAGATGTCTACGTATCGTAGCAATAGAGTTCAGATGATTCTTAAAACGCGATATCGCATCTCATTTCTATGTTTCATGGTAAGATGTAATATGATTTGCGAAGTGTTATGTATTCCTCGTCTACACTTCAAATGAATGTAAATGCGACACTTCCTCGCTAGGAAGTAGCGATTGCAGATGTCTACGTATCGTAGCAATAGAGTTCCTATGATTCTTAAAACGCGATATCGCATCTCATTTCTATGTTTCAGGGTAAGATATAATATGATTTGCGAAGTGTCACGTATTCCTCGTCTACACTTCACATGAATGTGAATGCGACACTTCCTTGCAAGGAAATAGCGTCTGCAGATGTCTACGTATCGTAGCAATAGAGTTCTTATGATTCTTAAAACGCGATATTGCATCTCATTTCTATGTTTCATGGTTAGATATAACATGATTTGCGAAGTGTTATGTATTCCTCGTCTACACTTCAAATGAATGTAAATGCGACACTTCCTTGCAAGGAAGTAGCGATTGCAGATGTCTACCTATCGTAGCAATAGAGTTCCTATGATTCTTAAAACGCGATATCGCATCTCATTTCTATGTTTCAGGGTAAGATATAATATGATTTGCGAAGTGTCACGTATTCCTCGTCTACACTTCAAATGAATGTGAATGCGACACTTCCTCGCTAGGAAATAGCGTTTGCAGATGACTACGTATCGTAGCAATAGAGTTCATGTGATTCTTAAAATGCGATATCGCATCTCATTTCTATGTTTCATGGTAAGATATAACATGATTTGCGAAGTGTTATGTATTCCTCGTCTACACTTCAAATGAATGTAAATGCGACACTTCCTTGCAAGGAAGTAGCGATTGCAGATGTCTACGTATCGTAGCAATAGAGTTCCTATGATTCTTAAAACGCGATATCGCATCTCATTTCTATGTTTCAGGGTAAGATATAATATGATTTGCGAAGTGTCACGTATTCCTCGTCTACACTTCACATGAATGTGAATGCGACACTTCCTCGCTAGGAAATAGCGTTTGCAGATGACTACGTATCGTAGCAATAGAGTTCATGTGATTCTTAAAATGCGATATCGCATCTCATTTCTATGTTTCATGGTAAGATATAACATGATTTGCGAAGTGTTATGTATTCCTCGTCTACACTTCAAATGAATGTAAATGCGACACTTCCTTGCAATGAAATAGCGTTTGCAGATGTCTACGTATCGTAGCAATAGATTTCTAGTGCTTTTTAAAACGCGATATCGCATCTCATTTCTATGTTTCATGGTAAGATATAATATGATTTGCGAAGTGTCATGTATTCCTCGTCTACACTTCAAATGAATTGAAATGCGACACTTCCTTGCAAGGAAATAGCGTCTGCAGATGTCTACGTATCGTAGCAATAGAGTTCTTATGATTCTTAAAACGCGATATTGCATCTCATTTCTATGTTTCATGGTAAGATATAACATGATTTGCGAAGTGTTATGTATTCCTCGCCTACACTTCAAATGAATGTAAATGCGACACTTCCTTGCAAGGAAGTAGCGATTGCAGATGTCTACCTATCGTAGCAATAGAGTTCCTATGATTCTTAAAACGCGATATCGCATCTCATTTCTATGTTTCAGGGTAAGATATAATATGATTTGCGAAGTGTCACGTATTCCTCGTCTACACTTCAAATGAATGTGAATGCGACACTTCCTCGCTAGGAAATAGCGTTTGCAGATGACTACGTATCGTAGCAATAGAGTTCAAGTGATTCTTAAAATGCGATATCGCATCTCATTTCTATGTTTCATGGTAAGATATAACATGATTTGCGAAGTGTTATGTATTCCTCGTCTACACTTCAAATGAATGTAAATGCGACACTTCCTTGCAAGGAAGTAGCGATTGCAGATGTCTACGTATCGTAGCAATAGAGTTCCTATGATTCTTAAAACGCGATATCGCATCTCATTTCTATGTTTCAGGGTAAGATATAATATGATTTGCGAAGTGTCACGTATTCCTCGTCTACACTTCACATGAATGTGAATGCGACACTTCCTCGCTACGAAATAGCGTTTGCAGATGACTACGTATCGTAGCAATAGAGTTCATGTGATTCTTAAAATGCGATATCGCATCTCATTTCTATGTTTCATGGTAAGATATAACATGATTTGCGAAGTGTTATGTATTCCTCGTCTACACTTCAAATGAATGTAAATGCGACACTTCCTTGCAATGAAATAGCGTTTGCAGATGTCTACGTATCGTAGCAATAGATTTCTAGTGCTTTTTAAAACGCGATATCGCATCTCATTTCTATGTTTCATGGTAAGATATAACATGATTTGCGAAGTGTTATGTATTCCTCGTCTACACTTCAAATGAATGTGAATGCGATACTTCCTCGCTAGGAAATAGCGTTTGCAGATGTCTACGTATCGTAGCAATAGAGTTCCTATGATCCTTAAAACGCGATATCGCATCTCATTTCTATGTTTCATGGTAAGATATAATATGATTTGCGAAGAGTCATGTATTCCTCGTCTACACTTCAAATGAATGTAAATGCGACACTTCCTTGCTAGGAAATAGCGTCTGCAGATGTCTAGGTATCGTAGGAAAAGAGTTCTAATGCTTCTTAAAACGCGATATCGCATCTCATTTCTATGTTTCATGGTAAGATGTAATATGATTTGCGATGTGTTATGTATTCCTCGTCTACACTTCAAATGAATGTGAATGCGATACTTCCTCGCTAGGAAATAGCGTTTGCAGATGTCTACGTATCGTAGCAATAGCTTTCTAATGCTTCTTAAAACGCGATATCGCATCTCATTTCTATGTTTCGTGATAAGATGTAATATTCATTGCGAAGTGACATGAATACCTCGTTTTCTCTTCAAAAGAATGTAAATGCGACTATTGCTTGCTAGGAAATAGCGTTTGCAGATGTCTCCGCATCGAGGCAATAGAGTTCTAATGCTTCTTAAAACAAGATATCTCATCTCAATTCTGTGTCTCATGATAAGATATAATTTTCATTGCGAAGTGTCAAGTATTCCTCGTATTCACTTCAAAAGAACGTAAATGCGACACTTCCTTGCTAGGAAATAGCGTATTCAGATGTCTACGTATCGTAGCAATAGAGTTCCTATGATTCTTAAAACGCGATATCGCATCTCATTTCTATGTTTCAGGGTAAGATATAATATGATTTGCGAAGTGTCACGTATTCCTCGTCTACACTTCACATGAATGTGAATACGACACTTCCTCGCTACGAAATAGCGTTTGCAGATGACTACGTATCGTAGCAATAGAGTTCATGTGATTCTTAAAATGCGATATCGCATCTCATTTCTATGTTTCATGGTAAGATATAACATGATTTGCGAAGTGTTATGTATTCCTCGTCTACACTTCAAATGAATGTGAATGCGATACTTCCTCGCTAGGAAATAGCGTTTGCAGATGTCTACGTATCGTAGCAATAGCTTTCTAATGCTTCTTAAAACGCGATATCGCATCTCATTTCTATGTTTCATGGTAAGATATAATATGATTTGCGAAGAGTCATGTATTCCTCGTCTACACTTCAAATGAATGTAAATGCTACACTTCCTTGCTAGGAAATAGCGTCTGCAGATGTCTAGGTATCGTAGCAAAAGAGTTCTAATGCTTCTTAAAACGCGATATCGCATCTCATTTCTATGTTTCATGGTAAGATGTAATATGATTTGCGATGTGTTATGTATTCCTCGTCTACACTTCAAATGAATGTGAATGCGACACTTCCTCGCTAGGAAATAGCGTTTGCAGATGTCTACGTATCGTAGCAATAGAGTTCATATGATTCTTAAAACGCGATATCGCATCTCATTTCTATGTGTCATGGTAAGATATAATATGATTTGCGAAGTGTCATGTATTCCTCGTCTACACTTCAAATGAATGTGAATGCGACACTTCCTCGCTAGGAAATAGCGTTTGCAGATGTCTACGTATCGTAGCAATAGAGTTCAGATGATTCTTAAAACGCGATATCGCATCTCATTTCTATGTTTCATGGTAAGATGTAATATGATTTGCGAAGTGTTATGTATTCCTCGTCTACACTTCAAATGAATGTAAATGCGACACTTCCTTGCAAGGAAGTAGCGATTGCAGATGTCTACGTATCGTAGCAATAGAGTTCCTATGATTCTTAAAACGCGATATCGCATCTCATTTCTATGTTTCAGGGTAAGATATAATATGATTTGCGAAGTGTCACGTATTCCTCGTCTACACTTCAAATGAATGTGAATGCGACACTTCCTCGCTAGGAAATAGCGTTTGCAGATGACTACGTATCGTAGCAATAGAGTTCATGTGATTCTTAAAATGCGATATCGCATCTCATTTCTATGTTTCATGGTAAGATATAACATGATTTGCGAAGTGTTATGTATTTCTCGTCTACACTTCAAATGAATGTGAATGCGATACTTCCTCGCTAGGAAATAGCGTTTGCAGATTTCTACGTATCGTAGCAATAGCTTTCTAATGCTCCTTAAAACGCGATATCGCATCTCATTTCTATGTTTCATGGTAAGATATAATATGATTTGCGAAGAGTCATGTATTCCTCGTCTACACTTCAAATGAATGTAAATGCGACACTTCCTTGCTAGGAAATAGCGTCTGCAGATGTCTAGGTATCGTAGCAAAAGAGTTCTAATGCTTCTTAAAACGCGATATCGCATCTCATTTCTATGTTTCATGGTAAGATGTAATATGATTTGCGAAGTGTTATGTATTCCTCGTCTACACTTCAAATGAATGTGAATGCGACACTTCCTCGCTAGGAAATAGCGTTTGCAGATGACTACGTATCGTAGCAATAGAGTTCATATGATTCTTAAAACGCGATATCGCATCTCATTTCTATGTTTCATGGTAAGATATAATATGATTTGCGAAGTGTCACGTATTCCTCGTCTACACTTCAAATGAATGTGAATGCGACACTTCCTCGCTAGGAAATGGCGTTTGCAGATGACTACGTACCGTAGCAATAGAGTTCATATGATTCTTAAAACGCGATATCGCATCTCATTTCTATGTTTCATGGTAAGATATAACATGATTTGCGAAGTGTTATGTATTCCTCGTCTACACTTCAAATGAATGTGAATGCGATACTTCCTCGCTAGGAAATAGCGTTTGCAGATGTCTACGTATCGTAGCAATAGCTTTCTAATGCCTCTTAAAACGCGATATCGCATCTCATTTCTATGTTTCATGGTAAGATATAATATGATTTGCGAAGTGTTATGTATTCCTCGTCTACACTTCAAATGAATGTAAATGCGACACTTCCTTGCAAAGAAATAGCGTTTGCAGATGTCTACGTATCGTAGCAATAGATTTCTAGTGCATCTTAAAACGCGATATCGCATCTGATTTCTATGTTTCATGGTAAGATATAATATGAATTGCGAAGTGTCATGTATTCCTCGTCTACACTTCAAATGAATTGAAATGCGACACTTCCTTGCAAGGAAATAGCGTCTGCAGATGTCTACGTATCGTAGCAATAGAGTTCTTATGATTCTTAAAACGCGATATTGCATCTCATTTCTATGTTTCATGGTAAGATATAATATGATTTGCGAAGTGTCATGTATTCCTCGTCTACACTTCAAATGAATGTGAATGCGACACTTCCTCGCTAGGAAATAGCGTTTGCAGATGTCTACGTATCGTAGCAATAGAGTTCAGATGATTCTTAAAACGCGATATCGCATCTCATTTCTATGTTTCATGGTAAGATGTAATATGATTTGCGAAGTGTTATGTATTCCTCGTCTACACTTCAAATGAATGTAAATGCGACACTTCCTTGCAAGGAAGTAGCGATTGCAGATGTCTACGTATCGTAGCAATAGAGTTCCTATGATTCTTAAAACGCGATATCGCATCTCATTTCTATGTTTCACGGTAAGATATAATATGATTTGCGAAGTGTCATGTATTCCTCGTCTACACTTCAAATGAATGTAAATGCGACACTTCCTTGCTAGGAAATAGCGTCTGCAGTTGTCTAGGTATCGTAGCAATAGAATACTTATGATTCTTAGAACGCGATATCGCATCTCATTTCTATCTTTCATGGTAAGATATAATATGATTTGCGAAGTGTTATGTATTCCTCGTCTACACTTCAAATGAATGTGAATGCGACACTTCCTTGCTAGGAAATAGCGTTTGCAGATGTCTACGTATCGTAGCAATAGTGTTCTTATGATTCTTAAAACGCGATATCGCATCTCATTTCTATGTTTCATGGTAAGATATAATATGATTTGCGAAGTGTTATGTATTCCTCGTCTACACTTCAAATGAATGTGAATGCGACACTTCCTCGCTAGGAAATAACGGTTGCAGATGTCTAGGTATCGTAGCAATAGAGTTCAGATGATTCTTAAAACGCGATATCGCATCTCATTTCGATGTTTCATGGTAAGATATAACATGATTTGCGAAGTGTTATGTATTCCTCGTCTACACTTCAAATGAATGTGAATGCGATACTTCCTCGCTAGGAAATAGCGTTTGCAGATGTCTAGGTATCGTAGCGATAGTGTTCTAATGCTTCTTAAAACGCGATATCGCATCTCATTTCTATGTTTCATGATAAGATATAATATGATTTGCGAAGTGTTATGTATTCCTCGTCTACACTTCAAATGAATGTAAACGCGACACTTCCTTGCAATGAAATAGCGTTTGCAGATGTCTACGTATCGTAGCAATAGATTTCTAGTGCTTTTTAAAACGCGATATCGCATCTCATTTCTATGTTTCATGGTAAGATATAATATGATTTGCGAAGTGTCATGTATTCCTCGTCTACACTTCAAATGAATTGAAATGCGACACTTCCTTGCAAGGAAATAGCGTCTGCAGATGTCTACGTATCGTAGCAATAGAGTTCTTATGATTCTTAAAACGCGATATTGCATCTCATTTCTATGTTTCATGGTAAGATATAATATGATTTGCGAAGTGTCATGTATTCCTCGTCTACACTTCAAATGAATGTGAATGCGACACTTCCTCGCTAGGAAATAGCGTTTGCAGATGTCTACGTATCGTAGCAATAGAGTTCAGAAGATTCTTAAAACGCGATATCGCATCTCATTTCTATGTTTCATGGTAAGATGTAATATGATTTGCGAAGTGTTATGTATTCCTCGTCTACACTTCAAATGAATGTGAATGCGACACTTCCTCGCTAGGAAATAGCGTTTGCAGATGACTACGTATCGTAGCAATAGAGTTCATGTGATTCTTAAAATGCGATATCGCATCTCATTTCTATGTTTCATGGTAAGATATAACATGATTTGCGAAGTGTTATGTATTCCTCGTCTACACTTCAAATGAATGTGAATGCGATACTTCCTCGCTAGGAAATAGCGTTTGCAGATGTCTACGTATCGTAGCAATAGCTTTCTAATGCTTCTTAAAACGCGATATCGCATCTCATTTCTATGTTTCATGGTAAGATATAATATGATTTGCGAAGAGTCATGTATTCCTCGTCTACACTTCAAATGAATGTAAATGCGACACTTCCTTGCTAGGAAATAGCGTCTGCAGATGTCTAGGTATCGTAGCAAAAGAGTTCTAATGCTTCTTAAAACGCGATATCGCATCTCATTTCTATGTTTCATGGTAAGATGTAATATGATTTGCGAAGTGTTATGTATTCCTCGTCTACACTTCAAATGAATGTAAATGCGACACTTCCTTGCAATGAAATAGCGTTTGCAGATGTCTACGTATCGTAGCAATAGATTTCTAGTGCTTTTTAAAACGCGATATCGCATCTCATTTCTATGTTTCATGGTAAGATATAATATGATTTGCGAAGTGTCATGTATTCCTCGTCTACACTTCAAATGAATTGAAATGCGACACTTCCTTGCAAGGAAATAGCGTCTGCAGATGTCTACGTATCGTAGCAATAGAGTTCTTATGATTCTTAAAACGCGATATTGCATCTCATTTCTATGTTTCATGGTAAGATATAACATGATTTGCGAAGTGTTATGTATTCCTCGCCTACACTTCAAATGAATGTAAATGCGACACTTCCTTGCAAGGAAGTAGCGATTGCAGATGTCTACCTATCGTAGCAATAGAGTTCCTATGATTCTTAAAACGCGATATCGCATCTCATTTCTATGTTTCAGGGTAAGATATAATATGATTTGCGAAGTGTCACGTATTCCTCGTCTACACTTCAAATGAATGTGAATGCGACACTTCCTCGCTAGGAAATAGCGTTTGCAGATGACTACGTATCGTAGCAATAGAGTTCAAGTGATTCTTAAAATGCGATATCGCATCTCATTTCTATGTTTCATGGTAAGATATAACATGATTTGCGAAGTGTTATGTATTCCTCGTCTACACTTCAAATGAATGTAAATGCGACACTTCCTTGCAAGGAAGTAGCGATTGCAGATGTCTACGTATCGTAGCAATAGAGTTCCTATGATCCTTCAAACGCGATATCGCATCTCATTTCTATGTTTCAGGGTAAGATATAATATGATTTGCGAAGTGTCACGTATTCCTCGTCTACACTTCACATGAATGTGAATGCGACACTTCCTCGCTACGAAATAGCGTTTGCAGATGACTACGTATCGTAGCAATAGAGTTCATGTGATTCTTAAAATGCGATATCGCATCTCATTTCTATGTTTCATGGTAAGATATAACATGATTTGCGAAGTGTTATGTATTCCTCGTCTACACTTCAAATGAATGTAAATGCGACACTTCCTTGCAATGAAATAGCGTTTGCAGATGTCTACGTATCGTAGCAATAGATTTCTAGTGCTTTTTAAAACGCGATATCGCATCTCATTTCTATGTTTCATGGTAAGATATAACATGATTTGCGAAGTGTTATGTATTCCTCGTCTACACTTCAAATGAATGTGAATGCGATACTTCCTCGCTAGGAAATAGCGTTTGCAGATGTCTACGTATCGTAGCAATAGCTTTCTAATGCTTCTTAAAACGCGATATCGCATCTCATTTCTATGTTTCATGGTAAGATATAATATGATTTGCGAAGAGTCATGTATTCCTCGTCTACACTTCAAATGAATGTAAATGCGACACTTCCTTGCTAGGAAATAGCGTCTGCAGATGTCTAGGTATCGTAGCAAAAGTGTTCTAATGCTTCTTAAAACGCGATATCGCATCTCATTTCTATGTTTCATGGTAAGATGTAATATGATTTGCGATGTGTTATGTATTCCTCGTCTACACTTCAAATGAATGTGAATGCGATACTTCCTCGCTAGGAAATAGCGTTTGCAGATGTCTACGTATCGTAGCAATAGCTTTCTAATGCTTCTTAAAACGCGATATCGCATCTCATTTCTATGTGTCATGGTAAGATATAATATGATTTGCGAAGTGTCATGTATTCCTCGTCTACACTTCAAATGAATGTGAATGCGACACTTCCTCGCTAGGAAATAGCGTTTGCAGATGTCTACGTATCGTAGCAATAGAGTTCAGATGATTCTTAAAACGCGATATCGCATCTCATTTCTATGTTTCATGGTAAGATGTAATATGATTTGCGAGGTGTTATGTATTCCTCGTCTACACTTCAAATGAATGTAAATGCGACACTTCCTTGCATTGAAATAGCGTTTGCAGATGTCTACGTATCGTAGCAATAGAGTTCCTATGATTCTTAAAACGCGATATCGCATCTCATTTCTATGTTTCAGGGTAAGATATAATATGATTTGCGAAGTGTCACGTATTCCTCGTCTACACTTCACATGAATGTGAATGCGACACTTCCTCGCTACGAAATAGCGTTTGCAGATGACTACGTATCGTAGCAATAGAGTTCATGTGATTCTTAAAATGCGATATCGCATCTCATTTCTATGTTTCATGGTAAGATATAACATGATTTGCGAAGTGTTATGTATTCCTCGTCTACACTTCAAATGAATGTAAATGCGACACTTCCTTGCAATGAAATAGCGTTTGCAGATGTCTACGTATCGTAGCAATAGATTTCTAGTGCTTTTTAAAACGCGATATCGCATCTCATTTCTATGTTTCATGGTAAGATATAACATGATTTGCGAAGTGTTATGTATTCCTCGTCTACACTTCAAATGAATGTGAATGCGATACTTCCTCGCTAGGAAATAGCGTTTGCAGATATCTACGTATCGTAGCAATAGCTTTCTAATGCTTCTTAAAACGCGATATCGCATCTCATTTCTATGTTTCATGGTAAGATATAATATGATTTGCGAAGAGTCATGTATTCCTCGTCTACACTTCAAATGAATGTAAATGCGACACTTCCTTGCTAGGAAATAGCGTCTGCAGATGTCTAGGTATCGTAGCAAAAGTGTTCTAATGCTTCTTAAAACGCGATATCGCATCTCATTTCTATGTTTCATGGTAAGATGTAATATGATTTGCGATGTGTTATGTATTCCTCGTCTACACTTCAAATGAATGTGAATGCGATACTTCCTCGCTAGGAAATAGCGTTTGCAGATGTCTACGTATCGTAGCAATAGCTTTCTAATGCTTCTTAAAACGCGATATCGCATCTCATTTCTATGTGTCATGGTAAGATATAATATGATTTGCGAAGTGTCATGTATTCCTCGTCTACACTTCAAATGAATGTGAATGCGACACTTCCTCGCTAGGAAATAGCGTTTGCAGATGTCTACGTATCGTAGCAATAGAGTTCAGATGATTCTTAAAACGCGATATCGCATCTCATTTCTATGTTTCATGGTAAGATGTAATATGATTTGCGAAGTGTTATGTATTCCTCGTCTACACTTCAAATGAATGTAAATGCGACACTTCCTTGCAATGAAATAGCGTTTGCAGATGTCTACGTATCGTAGCAATAGAGTTCCTATGATTCTTAAAACGCGATATCGCATCTCATTTCTATGTTTCAGGGTAAGATATAATATGATTTGCGAAGTGTCACGTATTCCTCGTCTACACTTCACATGAATGTGAATGCGACACTTCCTCGCTACGAAATAGCGTTTGCAGATGACTACGTATCGTAGCAATAGAGTTCATGTGATTCTTAAAATGCGATATCGCATCTCATTTCTATGTTTCATGGTAAGATATAACATGATTTGCGAAGTGTTATGTATTCCTCGTCTACACTTCAAATGAATGTAAATGCGACACTTCCTTGCAATGCAATAGCGTTTGCAGATGTCTACGTATCGTAGCAATAGATTTCTAGTGCTTTTTAAAACGCGATATCGCATCTCATTTCTATGTTTCATGGTAAGATATAACATGATTTGCGAAGTGTTATGTATTCCTCGTCTACACTTCAAATGAATGTGAATGCGATACTTCCTCGCTAGGAAATAGCGTTTGCAGATGTCTACGTATCGTAGCAATAGCTTTCTAATGCTTCTTAAAACGCGATATCGCATCTCATTTCTATGTTTCATGGTAAGATATAATATGATTTGCGAAGAGTCATGTATTCCTCGTCTACACTTCAAATGAATGTAAATGCGACACTTCCTTGCTAGGAAATAGCGTCTGCAGATGTCTAGGTATCGTAGCAAAAGAGTTCTAATGCTTCTTAAAACGCGATATCGCATCTCATTTCTATGTTTCATGGTAAGATGTAATATGATTTGCGATGTGTTATGTATTCCTCGTCTACACTTCAAATGAATGTGAATGCGACACTTCCTCGCTAGGAAATAGCGTTTGCAGATGTCTACGTATCGTAGCAATAGAGTTCATATGATTCTTAAAACGCGATATCGCATCTCATTTCTATGTGTCATGGTAAGATATAATATGATTTGCGAAGTGTCATGTATTCCTCGTCTACACTTCAAATGAATGTGAATGCGACACTTCCTCGCTAGGAAATAGCGTTTGCAGATGTCTACGTATCGTAGCAATAGAGTTCAGATGATTCTTAAAACGCGATATCGCATCTCATTTCTATGTTTCATGGTAAGATGTAATATGATTTGCGAAGTGTTATGTATTCCTCGTCTACACTTCAAATGAATGTAAATGCGACACTTCCTTGCAAGGAAGTAGCGATTGCAGATGTCTACGTATCGTAGCAATAGAGTTCCTATGATTCTTAAAACGCGATATCGCATCTCATTTCTATGTTTCAGGGTAAGATATAATATGATTTGCGAAGTGTCACGTATTCCTCGTCTACACTTCAAATGAATGTGAATGCGACACTTCCTCGCTAGGAAATAGCGTTTGCAGATGACTACGTATCGTAGCAATAGAGTTCATGTGATTCTTAAAATGCGATATCGCATCTCATTTCTATGTTTCATGGTAAGATATAACATGATTTGTGAAGTGTTATGTATTTCTCGTCTACACTTCAAATGAATGTGAATGCGATACTTCCTCGCTAGGAAATAGCGTTTGCAGATTTCTACGTATCGTAGCAATAGCTTTCTAATGCTCCTTAAAACGCGATATCGCATCTCATTTCTATGTTTCATGGTAAGATATAATATGATTTGCGAAGAGTCATGTATTCCTCGTCTACACTTCAAATGAATGTAAATGCGACACTTCCTTGCTAGGAAATAGCGTCTGCAGATGTCTAGGTATCGTAGCAAAAGAGTTCTAATGCTTCTTAAAACGCGATATCGCATCTCATTTCTATGTTTCATGGTAAGATGTAATATGATTTGCGAAGTGTTATGTATTCCTCGTCTACACTTCAAATGAATGTGAATGCGACACTTCCTCGCTAGGAAATAGCGTTTGCAGATGTCTACGTATCGTAGCAATAGAGTTCATATGATTCTTAAAACGCGATATCGCATCTCATTTCTATGTTTCATGGTAAGATATAACATGATTTGCGAAGTGTTATGTATTCCTCGTCTACACTTCAAATGAATGTGAATGCGATACTTCCTCGCTAGGAAATAGCGTTTGCAGATGTCTACGTATCGTAGCAATAGCTTTCTAATGCCTCTTAAAACGCGATATCGCATCTCATTTCTATGTTTCATGGTAAGATATAATATGATTTGCGAAGTGTTATGTATTCCTCGTCTACACTTCAAATGAATGTAAATGCGACACTTCCTTGCAAAGAAATAGCGTTTGCAGATGTCTACGTATCGTAGCAATAGATTTCTAGTGCTTCTTAAAACGCGATATCGCATCTCATTTCTATGTTTCATGGTAAGATATAATATGATTTGCGAAGTGTCATGTATTCGTCGTCTACATTTCAAATGAATTGAAATGCGACACTTCCTTGCAAGGAAATAGCGTTTGCAGATGTCTACGTATCGTAGCAATAGATTTCTAGTGCTTCTTAAAACGCGATATCGCATCTCATTTCTATGTTTCATGGTAAGATATAATATGATTTGCGAAGTGTCATGTATTCGTCGTCTACATTTCAAATGAATTGAAATGCGACACTTCCTTGCAAGGAAATAGCGTCTGCAGATGTCTACGTATCGTAGCAATAGAGTTCTTATGATTCTTAAAACGCGATATTGCATCTCATTTCTATGTTTCATGGTAAGATATAATATGATTTGCGAAGTGTCATGTATTCCTCGTCTACACTTCAAATGAATGTGAATGCGACACTTCCTCGCTAGGAAATAGCGTTTGCAGATGTCTACGTATCGTAGCAATAGAGTTCAGATGATTCTTAAAACGCGATATCGCATCTCATTTCTATGTTTCATGGTAAGATGTAATATGATTTGCGAAGTGTTATGTATTCCTCGTCTACACTTCAAATGAATGTAAATGCGACACTTCCTTGCAAGGAAGTAGCGATTGCAGATGTCTACGTATCGTAGCAATAGAGTTCCTATGATTCTTAAAACGCGATATCGCATCTCATTTCTATGTTTCAGGGTAAGATATAATATGATTTGCGAAGTGTCACGTATTCCTCGTCTACACTTCAAATGAATGTGAATGCGACACTTCCTCGCTAGGAAATAGCGTTTGCAGATGACTACGTATCGTAGCAATAGAGTTCATGTGATTCTTAAAATGCGATATCGCATCTCATTTCTATGTTTCATGGTAAGATATAATATGATTTGCGAAGTGTCATGTATTCGTCGTCTACATTTCAAATGAATTGAAATGCGACACTTCCTCGCTAGGAAATAGCGTTTGCAGATGTCTACGTATCGTAGCAATAGAGTTCATATGATTCTTAAAACGCGATATCGCATCTCATTTCTATGTTTCATGGAAAGATATAATATGATTTGCGAAGTGTTATGTATTCCTCGTCTACTCTTCAAATGAATGTAAATGCGACACTTCCTTGCTAGGAAATAGCGTTTGCAGATGTCTACCTATCGTAGCAATAGAGTTCTAATGCTTCTTAAAACGCGATATCGCATCTCATTTCTGTGTTTCATGGTAAGATATAATATGATTTGCGAAGTGTTATGTATTCCTCGTCTACACTTCAAATGAATGTGAATGCGATACTTCCTCGCTAGGAAATAGCGTTTGCAGATGTCTACGTATCGTAGCAATAGCTTTCTAATGCTTCTTAAAACGCGATATCGCATCTCATTTCTATGTTTCATGGTAAGATATAATATGATTTGCGAAGAGTCATGTATTCCTCGTCTACACTTCAAATGAATGTAAATGCGACACTTCCTTGCTAGGAAATAGCGTCTGCACATGTCTAGGTATCGTAGCAAAAGAGTTCCAGTGCTTCTTAAAACGCGATATCGCCCCTCATTTCTATGTTTCATGGTAAGATGTAATATGATTTGCGAAGTGTTATGTATTCCCCGTCTACACTTCAAATGAATGTGAATGCGACACTTCCTCGCTAGGAAATAGCGTTTGCAGATGTCTACGTATCGTAGCAATAGAGTTCATATGATTCTTAAAACGCGATATCGCATCTCAATTCTATGTTTCATGGTAAGATATAATATGATTTGCGAAGTGTCATGTATTCCTCGTCTACACTTGAAATGAATGTGAATGCGACACTTCCTCGCTAGGAAATAGCGTTTGCAGATGACTACGTATCGTAGCAATAGAGTTCATGTGATTCTTAAAATGCGATATCGCATCTCATTTCTATGTTTCATGGTAAGATATAACATGATTTGCGAAGTGTTATGTATTCCTCGTCTACAGTTCAAATGAATGTGAATGCGATACTTCCTCGCTAGGAAATAGCGTTTGCAGATGTCTACGTATCGTAGC
This sequence comes from Xylocopa sonorina, assembly GCF_050948175.1. Classification (NCBI taxonomy): domain Eukaryota; kingdom Metazoa; phylum Arthropoda; class Insecta; order Hymenoptera; family Apidae; genus Xylocopa; species Xylocopa sonorina. The sequence goes on along the minus strand of NW_027490208.1, from coordinate 698,654 downwards.
AATAGCTTTCTAATGCTTCTTAAAACGCGATATCGCATCTCATTTCTATGTTTCACGGTAAGATATAATATGATTTGCGAAGAGTCATGTATTCCTCGTCTACACTTCAAATGAATGTAAATGCGACACTTCCTTGCTAGGAAATAGCGTCTGCAGATGTCTAGGTATCGTAGCAAAAGAGATCTAATGCTTCTTAAAACGCGATATCGCATCTCATTTCTATGTTTCATGGTAAGATATAATATGATTTGCGAAGAGTCATGTATTCCTCGTCTACACTTCAAATGAATGTAAATGCGACACTTCCTTGCTAGGAAATAGCGTCTGCAGATGTCTAGGTATCGTAGCAAAAGAGTTCTAATGCTTCTTAAAACGCGATATCGCATCTCATTTCTATGTTTCATGGTAAGATGTAATATGATTTGCGATGTGTTATGTATTCCTCGTCTACACTTCAAATGAATGTGAATGCGATACTTCCTCGCTAGGAAATAGCGTTTGCAGATGTCTACGTATCGTAGCAATAGCTTTCTAATGCTTCTTAAAACGCGATATCGCATCTCATTTCTATGTGTCATGGTAAGATATAATATGATTTGCGAAGTGTCATGTATTCCTCGTCTACACTTCAAATGAATGTGAATGCGACACTTCCTCGCTAGGAAATAGCGTTTGCAGATGTCTACGTATCGTAGCAATAGAGTTCAGATGATTCTTAAAACGCGATATCGCATCTCATTTCTATGTTTCATGGTAAGATGTAATATGATTTGCGAAGTGTTATGTATTCCTCGTCTACACTTCAAATGAATGTAAATGCGACACTTCCTTGCAATGAAATAGCGTTTGCAGATGTCTACGTATCGTAGCAATAGAGTTCCTATGATTCTTAAAACGCGATATCGCATCTCATTTCTATGTTTCAGGGTAAGATATAATATGATTTGCGAAGTGTCACGTATTCCTCGTCTACACTTCACATGAATGTGAATGCGACACTTCCTCGCTACGAAATAGCGTTTGCAGATGACTACGTATCGTAGCAATAGAGTTCATGTGATTCTTAAAATGCGATATCGCATCTCATTTCTATGTTTCATGGTAAGATATAACATGATTTGCGAAGTGTTATGTATTCCTCGTCTACACTTCAAATGAATGTAAATGCGACACTTCCTTGCAATGCAATAGCGTTTGCAGATGTCTACGTATCGTAGCAATAGATTTCTAGTGCTTTTTAAAACGCGATATCGCATCTCATTTCTATGTTTCATGGTAAGATATAACATGACTTGCGAAGTGTTATGTATTCCTCGTCTACACTTCAAATGAATGTGAATGCGATACTTCCTCGCTAGGAAATAGCGTTTGCAGATGTCTACGTATCGTAGCAATAGCTTTCTAATGCTTCTTAAAACGCGATATCGCATCTCATTTCTATGTTTCATGGTAAGATATAATATGATTTGCGAAGAGTCATGTATTCCTCGTCTACACTTCAAATGAATGTAAATGCGACACTTCCTTGCTAGGAAATAGCGTCTGCAGATGTCTAGGTATCGTAGCAAAAGAGTTCTAATGCTTCTTAAAACGCGATATCACATCTAATTTCTATGTTTCATGGTAAGATGTAATATGATTTGCGATGTGTTATGTATTCCTCGTCTACACTTCAAATGAATGTGAATGCGACACTTCCTCGCTCGGAAATAGCGTTTGCAGATGTCTACGTATCGTAGCAATAGAGTTCATATGATTCTTAAAACGCGATATCGCATCTCATTTCTATGTGTCATGGTAAGATATAATATGATTTGCGAAGTGTCATGTATTCCTCGTCTACACTTCAAATGAATGTGAATGCGACACTTCCTCGCTAGGAAATAGCGTTTGCAGATGTCTACGTATCGTAGCAATAGAGTTCAGATGATTCTTAAAACGCGATATCGCATCTCATTTCTATGTTTCATGGTAAGATGTAATATGATTTGCGAAGTGTTATGTATTCCTCGTCTACACTTCAAATGAATGTAAATGCGACACTTCCTTGCAAGGAAGTAGCGATTGCAGATGTCTACGTATCGTAGCAATAGAGTTCCTATGATTCTTAAAACGCGATATCGCATCTCATTTCTATGTTTCAGGGTAAGATATAATATGATTTGCGAAGTGTCACGTATTCCTCGTCTACACTTCAAATGAATGTGAATGCGACACCTCCTCGCTAGGAAATAGCGTTTGCAGATGACTACGTATCGTAGCAATAGAGTTCATGCGATTCTTAAAATGCGATATCGCATCTCATTTCTATGTTTCATGGTAAGATATAACATGATTTGCGAAGTGTTATGTATTTCTCGTCTACACTTCAAATGAATGTGAATGCGATACTTCCTCGCTAGGAAATAGCGTTTGCAGATTTCTACGTATCGTAGCAATAGCTTTCCAATGCTCCTTAAAACGCGATATCGCATCTCATTTCTATGTTTCATGGTAAGATATAATATGATTTGCGAAGAGTCATGTATTCCCCGTCTACACTTCAAATGAATGTAAATGCGACACTTCCTTGCTAGGAAATAGCGTCTGCAGATGTCTAGGTATCGTAGCAATAGATTTCTAGTGCTTCTTAAAACGCGATATCGCATCTCATTTCTATGTTTCATGGTAAGATATAATATGATTTGCGAAGTGTCATGTATTCCTCGTCTACACTTCAAATGAATTGAAATGCGACACTTCCTTGCAAGGAAATAGCGTCTGCAGATGTCTACGTATCGTAGCAATAGAGTTCTTATGATTCTTAAAACGCGATATTGCATCTCATTTCTATGTTTCATGGTAAGATATAATATGATTTGCGAAGTGTCATGTATTCCTCGTCTACACTTCAAATGAATGTGAATGCGACACTTCCTCGCTAGGAAATAGCGTTTGCAGATGTCTACGTATCGTAGCAATAGAGTTCAGATGATTCTTAAAACGCGATATCGCATCTCATTTCTATGTTTCATGGTAAGATGTAATGTGATTTGCGAAGTGTTATGTATTCCTCGTCTACACTTCAAATGAATGTAAATGCGACACTTCCTTGCAAGGAAGTAGCGATTGCAGATGTCTACGTATCGTAGCAATAGAGTTCCTATGATTCTTAAAACGCGATATCGCATCTCATTTCTATGTTTCAGGGTAAGATATAATATGATTTGCGAAGTGTCACGTATTCCTCGTCTACACTTCAAATGAATGTGAATGCGACACTTCCTCGCTAGGAAATAGCGTTTGCAGATGACTACGTATCGTAGCAATAGAGATCATGTGATTCTTAAAATGCGATATCGCATCTCATTTCTATGTTTCATGGTAAGATATAACATGATTTGCGAAGTGTTATGTATTCCTCGTCTACACTTCAAATGAATGTGAATGCGATACTTCCTCGCTAGGAAATAGCGTTTGCAGATGTCTACGTATCGTAGCAATAGCTTTCTAATGCTTCTTAAAACGCGATATCGCATCTCATTTCTATGTTTCACGGTAAGATATAATATGATTTGCGAAGAGTCATGTATTCCTCGTCTACACTTCAAATGAATGTAAATGCGACACTTCCTTGCTAGGAAATAGCGTCTGCAGATGTCTAGGTATCGTAGCAATAGCTTTCTAATGCTTCTTAAAACGCGATATCGCATCTCATTTCTATGTTTCACGGTAAGATATAATATGATTTGCGAAGAGTCATGTATTCCTCGTCTACACTTCAAATGAATGTAAATGCGACACTTCCTTGCTAGGAAATAGCGTCTGCAGATGTCTAGGTATCGTAGCAAAAGAGTTCTAATGCTTCTTAAAACGCGATATCGCATCTCATTTCTATGTTTCATGGTAAGATGTAATATGATTTGCGAAGTGTTATGTATTCCTCATCTACACTTCAAATGAATGTGAATGCGACACTTCCTCGCTAGGAAATAGCGATTCCAGATGTCTACGTATCGTAGCAATAGAGTTCATATGATTCTTAAAACGCGATATCGCATCTCATTTCTATGTGTCATGGTAAGATATAATATGATTTGCGAAGTGTCATGTATTCCTCGTCTACACTTGAAATGAATGCGAATGCGACACTTCCTCGCTAGGAAATAGCGTTTGCAGATGTCTACGTATCGTAGGAATAGAGTTCTTATGATACCTAAAACGCGATATCGCATCTCATTTCTATGTTTCATGGTAAGATATAATATGATTTGCGAAGTGTCATGTATTCCTCGTCTACACTTCAAACGAATGTAAATACGACACTTCCTTGAAAGGAAATAGCGTTTGCAGATGTCTACGTATCGTAGCAATAGAGTTCAGATGATTCTTAAAACGCGATATCGCATCTCATTTCTATGTTTCATGGTAAGATATAATATGATTTGCGAAGTGTTATGTATTCCTCGTCTACACTTCAAATGAATGTAAATGCGACACTTCCTTGCTAGGAAGTAGCGTCTGGAGATGTCTAGGTATAGTAGCGATAGCGTTCTAATGCTTCTTAAAACGCGATATCGCATCTCATTTCTATGTTTCATGGAAAGATATAATATGATTTGCGAAGTGTTATGTATTCCTCGTCTACTCTTCAAATGAATGTAAATGCGACACTTCCTTGCTAGGAAATAGCGTTTGCAGATGTCTACATATCGTAGCAATAGAGTTCTAATGCTTCTTAAAACGCGATATCGCATCTCATTTCTGTGTTTCATGGTAAGATATAATATGATTTGCGAAGTGTTATGTATTCCTCGTCTACACTTCAAATGAATGTGAATGCGATACTTCCTCGCTAGGAAATAGCGTTTGCAGATGTCTACGTATCGTAGCAATAGCTTTCTAATGCTTCTTAAAACGCGATATCGCATCTCATTTCTATGTTTCATGGTAAGATATAATATGATTTGCGAAGAGTCATGTATTCCTCGTCTACACTTCAAATGAATGTAAATGCGACACTTCCTTGCTAGGAAATAGCGTCTGCAGATGTCTAGGTATCGTAGCAAAAGAGTTCCAGTGCTTCTTAAAACGCGATATCGCCTCTCATTTCTATGTTTCATGGTAAGATGTAATATGATTTGCGAAGTGTTATGTATTCCCCGTCTACACTTCAAATGAATGTGAATGCGACACTTCCTCGCTAGGAAATAGCGTTTGCAGATGTCTACGTATCGTAGCAATAGAGTTCATATGATTCTTAAAACGCGATATCGCATCTCAATTCTATGTTTCATGGTAAGATATAATATGATTTGCGAAGTGTCATGTATTCCTCGTCTACACTTGAAATGAATGTGAATGCGACACTTCCTCGCTAGGAAATAGCGTTTGCAGATGACTACGTATCGTAGCAATAGAGTTCATGTGATTCTTAAAATGCGATATCGCATCTCATTTCTATGTTTCATGGTAAGATATAACATGATTTGCGAAGTGTTATGTATTCCTCGTCTACAGTTCAAATGAATGTGAATGCGATACTTCCTCGCTAGGAAATAGCGTTTGCAGATGTCTACGTATCGTAGCAATAGCTTTCTAATGCTTCTTAAAACGCGATATCGCATCTCATTTCTATGTTTCACGGTAAGATATAATATGATTTGCGAATAGTCATGTATTCCTCGTCTACACTTCAAATGAATGTAAATGCGACACTTCCTTGCTAGGAAATAGCGTCTGCAGATGTCTAGGTATCGTAGCAAAAGAGTTCTAATGCTTCTTAAAACGCGATATCGCATCTCATTTCTATGTTTCATGGTAAGATGTAATATGATTTGCGAAGTGTTATGTATTCCTCGTCTACACTTCAAATGAATGTGAATGCGACACTTCCTCGCTAGGAAATAGCGTTTGCAGAAGTCTACGTATCGTAGCAATAGAGTTCATATGATTCTTAAAACGCGATATCGCATCTCAATTCTATGTTTCATGGTAAGATATAATATGATTTGCGAAGTGTCATGTATTCCTCGTCTACACTTGAAATGAATGTGAATGCGACACTTCCTCGCTAGGAAATAGCGTTTGCAGATGTCTACGTATCGTAGCAATAGAGTTCTTATGATACCTAAAACGCGATATCGCATCTCATTTCTATGTTTCATGGTAAGATATAATATGATTTGCGAAGTGTCATGTATTCCTCGTCTACACTTCAAACAAATGTAAATGCGACACTTCCTTGAAAGGAAATAGCGTTTGCAGATGTCTACGTATCGTAGCAATAGAGTTCTTATGATTCTTAAAACGCGATATCGCATCTCATTTCTATGTTTCATGGTAAGATATAATATGATTTGCGTAGTGTCACGTATTCCTCGTCTACACTTCAAATGAATGTGAATGCGACACTTCCTCGCTAGGAAATAGCGTTTGCAGATGACTACGTATCGTAGCAATAGAGTTCATGTGATTCTTAAAATGCGATATCGCATCTCATTTCTATGTTTCATGGTAAGATATAACATGATTTGCGAAGTGTTATGTATTCCTCGTCTACACTTCAAATGAATGTGAATGCGATACTTCCTCGCTAGGAAATAGCGTTTGCAGATGTCTACGTATCGTAGCAATAGCTTTCTAATGCTTCTTAAAACGCGATATCGCATCTCATTTCTATGTTTCACGGTAAGATATAATATGATTTGCGAAGAGTCATGTATTCCTCGTCTACACTTCAAATGAATGTAAATGCGACACTTCCTTGCTAGGAAATAGCGTCTGCAGATGTCTAGGTATCGTAGCAATAGCTTTCTAATGCTTCTTAAAACGCGATATCGCATCTCATTTCTATGTTTCACGGTAAGATATAATATGATTTGCGAAGAGTCATGTATTCCTCGTCTACACTTCAAATGAATGTAAATGCGACACTTCCTTGCTAGGAAATAGCGTCTGCAGATGTCTAGGTATCGTAGCAAAAGAGTTCTAATGCTTCTTAAAACGCGATATCGCATCTCATTTCTATGTTTCATGGTAAGATGTAATATGATTTGCGAAGTGTTATGTATTCCTCATCTACACTTCAAATGAATGTGAATGCGACACTTCCTCGCTAGGAAATAGCGATTGCAGATGTCTACGTATCGTAGCAATAGAGTTCATATGATTCTTAAAACGCGATATCGCATCTCATTTCTATGTGTCATGGTAAGATATAATATGATTTGCGAAGTGTCATGTATTCCTCGTCTACACTTGAAATGAATGCGAATGCGACACTTCCTCGCTAGGAAATAGCGTTTGCAGATGTCTACGTATCGTAGGAATAGAGTTCTTATGATACCTAAAACGCGATATCGCATCTCATTTCTATGTTTCATGGTAAGATATAATATGATTTGCGAAGTGTCATGTATTCCTCGTCTACACTTCAAACGAATGTAAATGCGACACTTCCTTGAAAGGAAATAGCGTTTGCAGATGTCTACGTATCGTAGCAATAGAGTTCAGATGATTCTTAAAACGCGATATCGCATCTCATTTCTATGTTTCATGGTAAGATATAATATGATTTGCGAAGTGTTATGTATTCCTCGTCTACACTTCAAATGAATGTAAATGCGACACTTCCTTGCTAGGAAGTAGCGTCTGGAGATGTCTAGGTATAGTAGCGATAGCGTTCTAATGCTTCTTAAAACGCGATATCGCATCTCATTTCTATGTTTCATGGAAAGATATAATATGATTTGCGAAGTGTTATGTATTCCTCGTCTACTCTTCAAATGAATGTAAATGCGACACTTCCTTGCTAGGAAATAGCGTTTGCAGATGTCTACATATCGTAGCAATAGAGTTCTAATGCTTCTTAAAACGCGATATCGCATCTCATTTCTGTGTTTCATGGTAAGATATAATATGATTTGCGAAGTGTTATGTATTCCTCGTCTACACTTCAAATGAATGTGAATGCGATACTTCCTCGCTAGGAAATAGCGTTTGCAGATGTCTACGTATCGTAGCAATAGCTTTCTAATGCTTCTTAAAACGCGATATCGCATCTCATTTCTATGTTTCATGGTAAGATATAATATGATTTGCGAAGAGTCATGTATTCCTCGTCTACACTTCAAATGAATGTAAATGCGACACTTCCTTGCTAGGAAATAGCGTCTGCAGATGTCTAGGTATCGTAGCAAAAGAGTTCCAGTGCTTCTTAGAACGCGATATCGCCTCTCATTTCTATGTTTCATGGTAAGATGTAATATGATTTGCGAAGTGTTATGTATTCCCCGTCTACACTTCAAATGAATGTGAATGCGACACTTCCTCGCTAGGAAATAGCGTTTGCAGATGTCTACGTATCGTAGCAATAGAGTTCATATGATTCTTAAAACGCGATATCGCATCTCAATTCTATGTTTCATGGTAAGATATAATATGATTTGCGAAGTGTCATGTATTCCTCGTCTACACTTGAAATGAATGTGAATGCGACACTTCCTCGCTAGGAAATAGCGTTTGCAGATGACTACGTATCGTAGCAATAGAGTTCATGTGATTCTTAAAATGCGATATCGCATCTCATTTCTATGTTTCATGGTAAGATATAACATGATTTGCGAAGTGTTATGTATTCCTCGTCTACAGTTCAAATGAATGTGAATGCGATACTTCCTCGCTAGGAAATAGCGTTTGCAGATGTCTACGTATCGTAGCAATAGCTTTCTAATGCTTCTTAAAACGCGATATCGCATCTCATTTCTATGTTTCACGGTAAGATATAATATGATTTGCGAATAGTCATGTATTCCTCGTCTACACTTCAAATGAATGTAAATGCGACACTTCCTTGCTAGGAAATAGCGTCTGCAGATGTCTAGGTATCGTAGCAAAAGAGTTCTAATGCTTCTTAAAACGCGATATCGCATCTCATTTCTATGTTTCATGGTAAGATGTAATATGATTTGCGAAGTGTTATGTATTCCTCGTCTACACTTCAAATGAATGTGAATGCGACACTTCCTCGCTAGGAAATAGCGTTTGCAGAAGTCTACGTATCGTAGCAATAGAGTTCATATGATTCTTAAAACGCGATATCGCATCTCAATTCTATGTTTCATGGTAAGATATAATATGATTTGCGAAGTGTCATGTATTCCTCGTCTACACTTGAAATGAATGTGAATGCGACACTTCCTCGCTGGGAAATAGCGTTTGCAGATGTCTACGTATCGTAGCAATAGAGTTCTTATGATACCTAAAACGCGATATCGCATCTCATTTCTATGTTTCATGGTAAGATATAATATGATTTGCGAAGTGTCATGTATTCCTCGTCTACACTTCAAACAAATGTAAATGCGACACTTCCTTGAAAGGAAATAGCGTTTGCAGATGTCTACGTATCGTAGCAATAGAGTTCTTATGATTCTTAAAACGCGATATCGCATCTCATTTCTATGTTTCATGGTAAGATATAATATGATTTGCGTAGTGTCACGTATTCCTCGTCTACACTTCAAATGAATGTGAATGCGACACTTCCTCGCTAGGAAATAGCGTTTGCAGATGACTACGTATCGTAGCAATAGAGTTCATGTGATTCTTAAAATGCGATATCGCATCTCATTTCTATGTTTCATGGTAAGATATAACATGATTTGCGAAGTGTTATGTATTCCTCGTCTACACTTCAAATGAATGTGAATGCGATACTTCCTCGCTAGGAAATAGCGTTTGCAGATGTCTACGTATCGTAGCAATAGCTTTCTAATGCTTCTTAAAACGCGATATCGCATCTCATTTCTATGTTTCACGGTAAGATATAATATGATTTGCGAAGAGTCATGTATTCCTCGTCTACACTTCAAATGAATGTAAATGCGACACTTCCTTGCTAGGAAATAGCGTCTGCAGATGTCTAGGTATCGTAGCAATAGCTTTCTAATGCTTCTTAAAACGCGATATCGCATCTCATTTCTATGTTTCACGGTAAGATATAATATGATTTGCGAAGAGTCATGTATTCCTCGTCTACACTTCAAATGAATGTAAATGCGACACTTCCTTGCTAGGAAATAGCGTCTGCAGATGTCTAGGTATCGTAGCAAAAGAGTTCTAATGCTTCTTAAAACGCGATATCGCATCTCATTTCTATGTTTCATGGTAAGATGTAATATGATTTGCGAAGTGTTATGTATTCCTCATCTACACTTCAAATGAATGTGAATGCGACACATCCTCGCTAGGAAATAGCGATTGCAGATGTCTACGTATCGTAGCAATAGAGTTCATATGATTCTTAAAACGCGATATCGCATCTCATTTCTATGTGTCATGGTAAGATATAATATGATTTGCGAAGTGTCATGTATTCCTCGTCTACACTTGAAATGAATGCGAATGCGACACTTCCTCGCTAGGAAATAGCGTTTGCAGATGTCTACGTATCGTAGGAATAGAGTTCTTATGATACCTAAAACGCGATATCGCATCTCATTTCTATGTTTCATGGTAAGATATAATATGATTTGCGAAGTGTCATGTATTCCTCGTCTACACTTCAAACGAATGTAAATGCGACACTTCCTTGAAAGGAAATAGCGTTTGCAGATGTCTACGTATCGTAGCAATAGAGTTCAGATGATTCTTAAAACGCGATATCGCATCTCATTTCTATGTTTCATGGTAAGATATAATATGATTTGCGAAGTGTTATGTATTCCTCGTCTACACTTCAAATGAATGTAAATGCGACACTTCCTTGCTAGGAAGTAGCGTCTGGAGATGTCTAGGTATAGTAGCGATAGCGTTCTAATGCTTCTTAAAACGCGATATCGCATCTCATTTCTATGTTTCATGGAAAGATATAATATGATTTGCGAAGTGTTATGTATTCCTCGTCTACTCTTCAAATGAATGTAAATGCGACACTTCCTTGCTAGGAAATAGCGTTTGCAGATGTCTACATATCGTAGCAATAGAGTTCTAATGCTTCTTAAAACGCGATATCGCATCTCATTTCTGTGTTTCATGGTAAGATATAATATGATTTGCGAAGTGTTATGTATTCCTCGTCTACACTTCAAATGAATGTGAATGCGATACTTCCTCGCTAGGAAATAGCGTTTGCAGATGTCTACGTATCGTAGCAATAGCTTTCTAATGCTTCTTAAAACGCGATATCGCATCTCATTTCTATGTTTCATGGTAAGATATAATATGATTTGCGAAGAGTCATGTATTCCTCGTCTACACTTCAAATGAATGTAAATGCGACACTTCCTTGCTAGGAAATAGCGTCTGCGGATGTCTAGGTATCGTAGCAAAAGAGTTCCAGTGCTTCTTAAAACGCGATATCGCCTCTCATTTCTATGTTTCATGGTAAGATGTAATATGATTTGCGAAGTGTTATGTATTCCCCGTCTACACTTCAAATGAATGTGAATGCGACACTTCCTCGCTAGGAAATAGCGTTTGCAGATGTCTACGTATCGTAGCAATAGAGTTCATATGATTCTTAAAACGCGATATCGCATCTCAATTCTATGTTTCATGGTAAGATATAATATGATTTGCGAAGTGTCATGTATTCCTCGTCTACACTTGAAATGAATGTGAATGCGACACTTCCTCGCTAGGAAATAGCGTTTGCAGATGACTACGTATCGTAGCAATAGAGTTCATGTGATTCTTAAAATGCGATATCGCATCTCATTTCTATGTTTCATGGTAAGATATAACATGATTTGCGAAGTGTTATGTATTCCTCGTCTACAGTTCAAATGAATGTGAATGCGATACTTCCTCGCTAGGAAATAGCGTTTGCAGATGTCTACGTATCGTAGCAATAGCTTTCTAATGCTTCTTAAAACGCGATATCGCATCTCATTTCTATGTTTCACGGTAAGATATAATATGATTTGCGAATAGTCATGTATTCCTCGTCTACACTTCAAATGAATGTAAATGCGACACTTCCTTGCTAGGAAATAGCGTCTGCAGATGTCTAGGTATCGTAGCAAAAGAGTTCTAATGCTTCTTAAAACGCGATATCGCATCTCATTTCTATGTTTCATGGTAAGATGTAATATGATTTGCGAAGTGTTATGTATTCCTCGTCTACACTTCAAATGAATGTGAATGCGACACTTCCTCGCTAGGAAATAGCGTTTGCAGAAGTCTACGTATCGTAGCAATAGAGTTCATATGATTCTTAAAACGCGATATCGCATCTCAATTCTATGTTTCATGGTAAGATATAATATGATTTGCGAAGTGTCATGTATTCCTCGTCTACACTTGAAATGAATGTGAATGCGACACTTCCTCGCTAGGAAATAGCGTTTGCAGATGTCTACGTATCGTAGCAATAGAGTTCTTATGATACCTAAAACGCGATATCGCATCTCATTTCTATGTTTCATGGTAAGATATAATATGATTTGCGAAGTGTCATGTATTCCTCGTCTACACTTCAAACAAATGTAAATGCGACACTTCCTTGAAAGGAAATAGCGTTTGCAGATGTCTACGTATCGTAGCAATAGAGTTCTTATGATTCTTAAAACGCGATATCGCATCTCATTTCTATGTTTCATGGTAAGATATAATATGATTTGCGAAGTGTCACGTATTCCTCGTCTACACTTCAAATGAATGTGAATGCGACACTTCCTCGCTAGGAAATAGCGTTTGCAGATGACTACGTATCGTAGCAATAGAGTTCATGTGATTCTTAAAATGCGATATCGCATCTCATTTCTATGTTTCATGGTAAGATATAACATGATTTGCGAAGTGTTATGTATTCCTCGTCTACACTTCAAATGAATGTAAATGCGACACTTCCTTGCAAAGAAATAGCGTTTGCAGATGTCTACGTATCGTAGCAATAGATTTCTAGTGCTTCTTAAAACGCGATATCGCATCTCATTTCAATGTTTCATGGTAAGATATAATATGATTTGCGAAGTGTCATGCATTCCTCGTCTACACTTCAAATGAATTGAAATTGACACTTCCTTGCAAGGAAATAGCGTCTGCAGATGTCTACGTATCGTAGCAATAGAGTTCTTATGATTCTTAAAACGCGAAATTGCATCTCATTTCTATGTTTCATGGTAAGATATAATATGATTTGCGAAGTGTCATGTATTCCTCGTCTACACTTCAAATGAATTGAAATGCGACACTTCCTTGCAAGGAAATAGCGTCTGCAGATGTCTACGTATCGTAGCAATAGAGTTCTTATGATTCTTAAAACGCGATATTGCATCTCATTTCTATGTTTCATGGTAAGATATAATATGATTTGCGAAGTGTCATGTATTCCTCGTCTACACTTCAAATGAATGTGAATGCGACACTTCCTCGCTAGGAAATAGCGTTTGCAGATGTCTACGTATCGTAGCAATAGAGTTCAGATGATTCTTAAAACGCGATATCGCATCTCATTTCTATGTTTCATGGTAAGATGTAATATGATTTGCGAAGTGTTATGTATTCCTCGTCTACACTTCAAATGAATGTAAATGCGACACTTCCTTGCAAGGAAGTAGCGATTGCAGATGTCTACGTATCGTAGCAATAGAGTTCCTATGATTCTTAAAACGCGATATCGCATCTCATTTCTATGTTTCAGGGTAAGATATAATATGATTTGCGAAGTGTCACGTATTCCTCGTCTACACTTCAAATGAATGTGAATGCGACACTTCCTCGCTAGGAAATAGCGTTTGCAGATGACTACGTATCGTAGCAATAGAGTTCATGTGATTCTTAAAATGCGATATCGCATCTCATTTCTATGTTTCATGGTAAGATATAACATGATTTGCGAAGTGTTATGTATTCCTCGTCTACACTTCAAATGAATGTGAATGCGATACTTCCTCGCTAGGAAATAGCGTTTGCAGATGTCTACGTATCGTAGCAATAGCTTTCTAATGCTTCTTAAAACGCGATATCGCATCTCATTTCTATGTTTCATGGTAAGATATAATATGATTTGCGAAGTGTCATGTATTCCTCGTCTACACTTCAAACGAATGTAAATGCGACACTTCCTTGAAAGGAAATAGCGTTTGCAGATATCTACGTATCGTAGCAATAGAGTTCAGATAATTCTTAAAACGCGATATCGCATCTCATTTCTATGTTTCATGGTAAGATATAATATGATTTGCGAAGTGTTATGTATTCCTCGTCTACACTTCAAATGAATGTAAATGCGACACTTCCTTGCTAGGAAGTAGCGTCTGGAGATGTCTAGGTATCGTAGCGATAGCGTTCTAATGCTTCTTAAAACGCGATATCGCATCTCATTTCTATGTTTCATGGTAAGATATAATATGATTTGCGAAGTGTTATGTATTCCTCGTCTACTCTTCAAATGAATGTAAATGCGACACTTCCTTGCTAGGAAATAGCGTTTGCAGATGTCTACCTATCGTAGCAATAGAGTTCTAATGCTTCTTAAAACGCGATATCGCATCTCATTTCTGTGTTTCATGGTAAGATATAATATGATTTGCGAAGTGTTATGTATTCCTCGTCTACACTTCAAATGAATGTGAATGCGATACTTCCTCGCTAGGAAATAGCGTTTGCAGATGTCTACGTATCGTAGCAATAGCTTTCTAATGCTTCTTAAAACGCGATATCGCATCTCATTTCTATGTTTCATGGTAAGATATAATATGATTTGCGAAGAGTCATGTATTCCTCGTCTACACTTCAAATGAATGTAAATGCGACACTTCCTTGCTAGGAAATAGCGTCTGCAGATGTCTAGGTATCGTAGCAAAAGAGTTCCAGTGCTTCTTAAAACGCGATATCGCATCTCATTTCTATGTTTCATGGTAAGATGTAATATGATTTGCGAAGTGTTATGTATTCCTCGTCTACACTTCAAATGAATGTGAATGCGACACTTCCTCGCTAGGAAATAGCGTTTGCAGATGTCTACGTATCGTAGCAATAGAGTTCATATGATTCTTAAAACGCGATATCGCATCTCAATTCTATGTTTCATGGTAAGATATAATATGATTTGCGAAGTGTCATGTATTCCTCGTCTACACTTGAAATGAATGTGAATGCGACACTTCCTCGCTAGGAAATAGCGTTTGCAGATGTCTACGTATCGTAGCAATAGACTTCTTATGATACCTAAAACGCGATATCGCATCTCATTTCTATGTTTCATGGTAAGATATAATATGATTTGCGAAGTGTCATGTATTCCTCGTCTACACTTCAAACGAATGTAAATGCGACACTTCCTTGAAAGGAAATAGCGTTTGCAGATGTCTACGTATCGTAGCAATAGAGCTCTTGTGATTCTTAAAACGCGATATCGCATCTCATTTCTATGTTTCATGGTAAGATATAATATGATTTGCGAAGTGTCACGTATTCCTCGTCTACACTTCAAATGAATGTGAATGCGACACTTCCTCGCTAGGAAATAGCGTTTGCAGATGACTACGTATCGTAGCAATAGAGTTCATATGATTCTTAAAACGCGATATCGCATCTCATTTCTATGTTTCATGGTAAGATATAACATGATTTGCGAAGTGTTATGTATTCCTCGTCTACACTTCAAATGAATGTGAATGCGATACTTCCTCGCTAGGAAATAGCGTTTGCAGATGTCTACGTATCGTAGCAATAGCTCTCTAATGCTTCTTAAAACGCGATATCGCATCTCATTTCTATGTTTCATGGTAAGATATAATATGATTTGCGAAGAGTCATGTATTCCTCGTCTACACTTCAAATGAATGTAAATGCGACACATCCTTGCTAGGAAATAGCGTCTGCAGATGTCTAGGTATCGTAGCAAAAGAGTTCCAGTGCTTCTTAAAACGCGATATCGCATCTCATTTCTATGTTTCATGGTAAGATGTAATATGATTTGCGAAGTGTCATGTATTCCTCGTCTACACTTCAAACGAATGTAAATGCGACACTTCCTTGAAAGGAAATAGCGTTTGCAGATGTCTACGTATCGTAGCAATAGAGCTCTTGTGATTCTTAAAACGCGATATCGCATCTCATTTCTATGTTTCATGGTAAGATATAATATGATTTGCGAAGTGTCATGTATTCCTCGTCTACACTTGAAATGAATGTGAATGCGACACTTCCTCGCTAGGAAATAGCGTTTGCAGATGTCTACGTATCGTAGCAATAGACTTCTTATGATACCTAAAACGCGATATCGCATCTCATTTCTATGTTTCATGGTAAGATATAATATGATTTGCGAAGTGTCATGTATTCCTCGTCTACACTTCAAACGAATGTAAATGCGACACTTCCTTGAAAGGAAATAGCGTTTGCAGATGTCTACGTATCGTAGCAATAGAGCTCTTGTGATTCTTAAAACGCGATATCGCATCTCATTTCTATGTTTCATGGTAAGATATAATATGATTTGCGAAGTGTCACGTATTCCTCGTCTACACTTCAAATGAATGTGAATGCGACACTTCCTCGCTAGGAAATAGCGTTTGCAGATGACTACGTATCGTAGCAATAGAGTTCATATGATTCTTAAAACGCGATATCGCATCTCATTTCTATGTTTCATGGTAAGATATAACATGATTTGCGAAGTGTTATGTATTCCTCGTCTACACTTCAAATGAATGTGAATGCGATACTTCCTCGCTAGGAAATAGCGTTTGCAGATGTCTACGTATCGTAGCAATAGCTCTCTAATGCTTCTTAAAACGCGATATCGCATCTCATTTCTATGTTTCATGGTAAGATATAATATGATTTGCGAAGAGTCATGTATTCCTCGTCTACACTTCAAATGAATGTAAATGCGACACATCCTTGCTAGGAAATAGCGTCTGCAGATGTCTAGGTATCGTAGCAAAAGAGTTCCAGTGCTTCTTAAAACGCGATATCGCATCTCATTTCTATGTTTCATGGTAAGATGTAATATGATTTGCGAAGTGTTACGTATTCCTCGTCTACACTTCAAATGAATGTGAATGCGACACTTCCTCGCTAGGAAATAGCGTTTGCAGATGTCTACGTATCGTAGCAATAGAGTTCATATGATTCTTAAAACGCGATATCGCATCTCAATTCTATGTTTCATGGTAAGATATAATATGATTTGCGAAGTGTCATGTATTCCTCGTCTACACTTGAAATGAATGTGAATGCGACACTTCCTCGCTAGGAAATAGCGTTTGCAGATGTCTACGTATCGTAGCAATAGACTTCTTATGATACCTAAAACGCGATATCGCATCTCATTTCTATGTTTCATGGTAAGATATAATATGATTTGCGAAGTGTCATGTATTCCTCGTCTACACTTCAAACGAATGTAAATGCGACACTTCCTTGAAAGGAAATAGCGTTTGCAGATGTCTACGTATCGTAGCAATAGAGCTCTTGTGATTCTTAAAACGCGATATCGCATCTCATTTCTATGTTTCATGGTAAGATATAATATGATTTGCGAAGTGTCACGTATTCCTCGTCTACACTTCAAATGAATGTGAATGCGACACTTCCTCGCTAGGAAATAGCGTTTGCAGATGACTACGTATCGTAGCAATAGAGTTCATATGATTCTTAAAACGCGATATCGCATCTCATTTCTATGTTTCATGGTAAGATATAACATGATTTGCGAAGTGTTATGTATTCCTCGTCTACACTTCAAATGAATGTGAATGCGATACTTCCTCGCTAGGAAATAGCGTTTGCAGATGTCTACGTATCGTAGCAATATCTTTCTAATGCTTCTTAAAACGCGATATCGCATCTCATTTCTATGTTTCATGGTAAGATATAATATGATTTGCGAAGAGTCATGTATTCCTCGTCTACACTTCAAATGAATGTAAATGCGACTCTTCCTTGCTAGGAAATAGCGTCTGTAGATGTCTAGGTATCGTAGCAATAGAGTTCTAATGCTTCTTAAAACGCGATATCGCATCTCATTTCTATGTTTCATGGTAAGATGTAATATGATTTGCGAAGTGTCATGTATTCCTCGTCTACACTTCAAATGTATGTAAATGCGAGACTTCCTTGCTAGGAAATAGCATCTGCAGATGTCTAGGTATCGTAGCAATAGAGTTCTAATTCTTCTTAAAACGCGATATCGCATCTCATTTCTATGTTTCATGGTAAGATATAATATGATTTGCGATGTGTTATGCATTCCTCGTCTACGATTCAAATGAAAGTAAATGCGACACTTCCTTGCAAGGAAATAGCGTTTGCAGATGTCTACGTATCGTAGCAATAGAGTTCATATGATCCTTAAAACGCGATATCGCATCTCATTTCTATGTTTCATGGTAAGATATAACATGATTTACGTAGTGTTATGTACTCCTCGTCTACACTTCAAATGAATGTGAATGCGATACTTCCTCGCTAGGAAATAGCGTTTGCAGATGTCTACGTATCGTAGCAATAGATTTCTAATGCTTCTTAAAACGCGATATCGCATCTCATTTCTATGTTTCACTGTAAGATATAATATGATTTGCGTAGTGTCATGTATTCCTCGTCTACACTTCAAATGAATGTAAATGCGACACTTGCTTGCAAGGAAATAGCGTCTGCAGATGTCTAGGTATCGTAGCAATAGAATTCTAATGCTTCTTAAAACGCGATATCGCATCTCATTTCTATGTTTCATGGTAAGATGTAATATGATTTGCGAAGTGTTATGTATTCCTCCTCTACACTTCAAATGAATGTAAATGCGACACTTCCTTGCCAGGAAATAGCGTTTGCAGATGTCTACGTATCGTAGCAATAGCTTTCTGACGCTTCTTAAAACGCGATATCGCATCTCATTTCTATATCTCACGCTAAGATATAATATGATTTGCGAAGTGTCATGTATTCCTCGTCTACACTTCAAATGAATGTAAATGCGACACTTCCTTGCAAGGAAATAGCGTCTGCAGATGTCTAGGTATCGTAGCAATAGAGTTCTAATGCTTCTTAAAACGCGATATCGCATCTCATTTCTATGTTTCATGGTAAGATGTAATATGATTTGCGAAGTGTTATGTATTCCTCCTCTACACTTCAAATGAATGTAAATGCGACACTTCCTTGCCAGAAAATAGCGTTTGCAAATGTCTACCTATCGTAGCAATAGTGCTCTTATGCTTCTTAAAACGCGATATCGCATCTCATTTCTATGTTTCATGGTAAGATATAATATGATTTGCGAAGTGTTATGTATTCCTCGTCTACACTTCAAATGAATGTAAATGCGACACTTCCTTGCAAGGAAATAGCGATTGCAGATGTCTACGTATCGAAGCAATAGAGTTCAAATGCTTCTTAAAACGAGATATCGCATCTCATTTCTATGTTTCATGGTAAGATATAATATGATTTGCGAAGTGTTATGTATTCCTCGTCTACACTTCAAATGAATGTAAATGCGACACTTGCTTGCAAGGAAATAGCGTCTGCAGATGTCTAGGTATCGTAGCAATAGAATTCTAATGCTTCTTAAAACGCGATATTGCATCTCATTTCTATGTTTCATGGTAAGATGTAATATGATTTGCGAAGTGTTATGTATTCCTCCTCTACAGTTCAAATGAATGTAAATGCGACACTTCCTTGCCAGGAAATAGCGTTTGCAAATGTCTACCTATCGTAGCAATAGTGCTCTTATGCTTCTTAAAACGCGATATCGCATCTCATTTCTATGTTTCATGGTAAGATGTAATATGATTTGCGAAGTGTTATGTACTCCTCCTCTACACTTCAAATGAATGTAAGTGCGACGCTTCCTTGCAAGGAAATAGCGTTTGCAAATGTCTACCTATCGTAACAATAGGGTTCTAATGCTTCTTAAAACGCGATATCGCATCTCATTTCTATGTTTCATGGTAAGATATAATATGATCCGCGAAGTGTCATGTATTCCTCGTCTACACTTCAAATGAATGTGAATGCGATACTTCCTCGCTAGGAAATAGCGTTTGCAGATGTTTACCTATCGTAGCAATAGAGTTCTAATGCTTCTTAAAACGCGATATCGCATCTCATTACTATGTTTCATGGTAAGATATAATATGATTTGCGATGTGTTATGTATTCCTCGTCTGCACTTCAAATGAATGTAAATGCGACACTTCCTTGCAAGGAAATAGCGTTTGCAGATGTTTACGTATCGAAGAAATAGAGTTCAAATGCTTCTTAAAACGAGATATTGCATCTCATATCTATGTTTCATGATAAGATATAATATTCATTGCGAAGTGTTATGCATTCCTCGTCTACTCCTCAAATGAATGTGAATGCGACACTTCCTCGCTAGGAAATAGCGTTTGCAGATGACTACGTATCGTAGAAATAGAGTTCATATGATTCTTAAAACGCGATATCGCATCTCATTTCTATGTTTCATGGTAAGATATAACATGATTTGCGAAGTTTTATGTATTCCTCGTCTACACTTCAAATGAATGTGAATGCGATACTTCCTCGCTAGGAAATAGCGTTTGCAGATGTCTACGTATCGAAGCAATAGAGTTCAAATGCTTCTTAAAACGAGATATTGCATCTCATATCTATGTTTCATGATAAGATATAATATTCATTGCGAAGTGTTATGCATTCCTCGTCTACGATTCAAATGAATGTAAATGCGACACTTCCTTGTAAGGAAATAGCGTCTGCAGATGTCTAGGTATCGTAGCAATAGAGTTCTAATGCTTCTTAAAACGCGATATCGCATCTCATTTCTATGTTTCATGGTAAGATGTAATATGATTTGCGAAGTGTTATGTATTCCTCCTCTACACTTCAAATGAATGTAAATGCGACACTTCCTTGCAAGGAAATAGCGATTGCAGATGTCTACGTATCGAAGCAATAGAGTTCAAATGCTTCTTAAAACGAGATATCGCATCTCATTTCTATGTTTCATGGTAAGATATAATATGATTTGCGAAGTGTTATGTATTCCTCGTCTACACTTCAAATGAATGTAAATGCGACACTTGCTTGCAAGGAAATAGCGTCTGCAGATGTCTAGGTATCGTAGCAATAGAATTCTAATGCTTCTTAAAACGCGATATTGCATCTCATTTCTATGTTTCATGGTAAGATGTAATATGATTTGCGAAGTGTTATGTATTCCTCCTCTACAGTTCAAATGAATGTAAATGCGACACTTCCTTGCCAGGAAATAGCGTTTGCAAATGTCTACCTATCGTAGCAATAGTGCTCTTATGCTTCTTAAAACGCGATATCGCATCTCATTTCTATGTTTCATGGTAAGATGTAATATGATTTGCGAAGTGTTATGTATTCCTCCTCTACACTTCAAATGAATGTAAGTGCGACGCTTCCTTGCAAGGAAATAGCGTTTGCAAATGTCTACCTATCGTAACAATAGGGTTCTAATGCTTCTTAAAACGCGATATCGCATCTCATTTCTATGTTTCATGGTAAGATATAATATGATCCGCGAAGTGTCATGTATTCCTCGTCTACACTTCAAATGAATGTGACTGCGATATTTCCTCGCTAGGAAATAGCGTTTGCAGATGTCTACGTATCGTAGCAATAGCTTTCTAACGCTTCTTAAAACGCGATATCGCATCTCATTTCTATATCTCACGCTAAGATATAATATGATTTGCGAAGTGTCATGTATTCCTCGTCTACACTTCAAATGAATGTAAATGCGACACTTCCTTGCAAGGAAATAGCGTCTGCAGATGTCTAGGTATCGTAGCAATAGGGTTCTAATGCTTCTTAAAACGCGATATCGCATCTCATTTCTATGTTTCATGGTAAGATGTAATATGATTTGCGAAGTGTTATGTATTCCTCCTCTACACTTCAAATGAATGTAAATGCGACACTTCCTTGCCAGAAAATAGCGTTTGCAAATGTCTACCTATCGTAGCAATAGTGCTCTTATGCTTCTTAAAACGCGATATCGCATCTCATTTCTATGTTTCATGGTAAGATATAATATGATTTGCGAAGTGTTATGTATTCCTCGTCTACACTTCAAATGAATGTAAATGCGACACTTCCTTGCAAGGAAATAGCGATTGCAGATGTCTACGTATCGAAGCAATAGAGTTCAAATGCTTCTTAAAACGAGATATCGCATCTCATTTCTATGTTTCATGGTAAGATGTAATATGATTTGCGAAGTGTCATGTATTCCTCGTCTACACTTCAAATGAATGTGAATGCGACACTTCCATGCTAGGAAATACCGTCTGCAGATGACTAGGTATCGTAGCAATAGTGTTCTAATGCTTCTTAAAACGCGATATCGCATCTCATTTCTATGTTTCATGGTAAGATATAATATGATTTGCGAAGTGTCGTGTATTCCTCGTCTACACTTCAAGTGAATGTAAATGCGACACTTCCATGCTAGGAAATACCGTCTGCAGATGACTAGGTATCGTAGCAATCGTGTTCTAATGCTTCTTAAAGCGCGATATCGCATCTCATTTCTATGTTTCATGGTAAGATATAATATGATTTGCGAAGTGTTATGTATTCCTCGTCTACACTTCAAATGAATGTAAATGCGACACTTCCTTGCAGGGAAATAGCGTTTGCTGATGTCTACGTATCGAAGCAATAGAGTTCAAATGCTTCTTAAAACGAGATATTGCATCTCATATCTATGTTTCATGACTAGATACAATATTCATTGCGAAGTGTTATGCATTCCTCGTCTACGATTCAACTGAATGTAAATGCGACACTTCCTTGCAAGGAAATAGCGTTTGCAGATGTCTAAGTATCGTAGCAAAAGAGTTCTAATGCTTCATAAAACGCGATATCGCATCTCATTTCTATGTTTCATGGTAAGATGTAATATGATTTGCGAAGTGTCATGTATTCCTCGTCTACACTTCAAATGAATGTAAATGCGACACTTCCATGCTAGGAAATACCGTCTGCAGATGACTAGGTATCGTAGCAATAGTGTTCTAATGCTTCTTAAAACGCGATATCGCATCTCATTTCTATGTTTCATGGTAAGATATTATATGATTTGCGAAGTGTTATGTATTCCTCGTCTACACTTCAAATGAATGTAAATGCGACACTTCCATGCTAGGTAATACCGTCTGCAGATGACTAGGTAACGTAGCAATAGTGTTCTAATGCTTCTTAAAACGCGATATCGCATCTCATTTCTATGTTTCATTGTAAGATATAATATGATTTGCGAAGTGTTATGTATTCCTCGTCTACACTTCAAATGAATGTAAATGCGACACTTCCTTGCAAGGAAATAGCGTTTGCTGATGTCTACGTATCGAAGCAATAGAGTTCAAATGCTTCTTAAAACGAGATATTGCATCTCATATCTATGTTTCATGATAAGATATAATATTCATTGCGAAGTGTTATGCATTCCTCGTCTACGATTCAAATGAATGTAAATGCGACACTTCCTTGTAAGGAAATAGCCTTTGCAGATGTCTATGTATCGTAGCAATAGAGTTCTTATGATTCTTAAAACGCGATATCGCATCTCATTTCTATGTTTCATGGTAAGATATAATATGATTTGAGAAGTGTCATGTATTCCTCGTCTACACTTCAAATGAATGTGAATGCGATACTTCCTCGCTAGGAAATAGCGTTTGCAGATGGCTACGTATCGTAGCAATAGATTTCTAATGCTTCTTAAAACGCGATATCGCATCTCATTTCTATGTTTCATGGTATGATATAATATGATTTGCGAAGTGTCATGTATTCCTCTTCTACACTTCAAATGAATGTAAATGCGACACTTCCTTGCAAGGAAATAACGTTTGCAGATGTCTACCTATCGTAGCAATAGAGTTCTAATGCTTCTTAAAACGCGATATCGCATCTCATTTCTATGTTTCATGGTAAGATATAATATGATTTGCGAAGTGTTATGTATTCCTCGTCTACACTTCAAATGAATGTAAATGCGACACTTCCTTGCAGGGAAATAGCGTTTGCTGATGTCTACGTATCGAAGCAATAGAGTTCAAATGCTTCTTAAAACGAGATATTGCATCTCATATCTATGTTTCATGATAAGATATAATATTCATTGCGAAGTGTTATGCATTCCTCGTCTACGATTCAAATGAATGTAAATGCGACACTTCCTTGCAAGGAAATAGCGTTTGCAGATGTCTAAGTATCGTAGCAAAAGAGTTCTAATGCTTCATAAAACGCGATATCGCATCTCATTTCTATGTTTCATGGTAAGATGTAATATGATTTGCGAAGTGTCATGTATTCCTCGTCTACACTTCAAATGAATGTGAATGCGACACTTCCATGCTAGGAAATACCGTCTGCAGATGACTAGGTATCGTAGCAATAGTGTTCTAATGCTTCTTAAAACGCGATATCGCATCTCATTTCTATGTTTCATGGTAAGATATAATATGATTTGCGAAGTGTCGTGTATTCCTCGTCTACACTTCAAGTGAATGTAAATGCGACACTTCCATGCTAGGAAATACCGTCTGCAGATGACTAGGTATCGTAGCAATAGTGTTCTAATGCTTCTTAAAGCGCGATATCGCATCTCATTTCTATGTTTCATGGTAAGATATAATATGATTTGCGAAGTGTTATGTATTCCTCGTCTACACTTCAAATGAATGTAAATGCGACACATCCTTGCAGGGAAATAGCGTTTGCTGATGTCTACGTATCGAAGCAATAGAGTTCAAATGCTTCTTAAAACGAGATATTGCATCTCATATCTATGTTTGATGACTAGATATAATATTCATTGCGAAGTGTTATGCATTCCTCGTCTACGATTCAAATGAATGTAAATGCGACACTTCCTTGCAAGGAAATAGCGTTTGCAGATGTCTAAGTATCGTAGCAAAAGAGTTCTAATGCTTCATAAAACGCGATATCGCATCTCATTTCTATGTTTCATGGTAAGATGTAATATGATTTGCGAAGTGTCATGTATTCCTCGTCTACACTTCAAATGAATGTAAATGCGACACTTCCATGCTAGGAAATACCGTCTGCAGATGACTAGGTATCGTAGCAATAGTGTTCTAATGCTTCTTAAAACGCGATATCGCATCTCATTTCTATGTTTCATGGTAAGATATTATATGATTTGCGAAGTGTTATGTATTCCTCGTCTACACTTCAAATGAATGTAAATGCGACACTTCCATGCTAGGTAATACCGTCTGCAGATGACTAGGTAACGTAGCAATAGTGTTCTAATGCTTCTTAAAACGCGATATCGCATCTCATTTCTATGTTTCATGGTAAGATATAATATGATTTGCGAAGTGTTATGTATTCCTCGTCTACACTTCAAATGAATGTAAATGCGACACTTCCTTGCAAGGAAATAGCGTTTGCTGATGTCTACGTATCGAAGCAATAGAGTTCAAATGCTTCTTAAAACGAGATATTGCATCTCATATCTATGTTTCATCATAAGATATAATATTCATTGCGAAGTGTTATGCATTCCTCGTCTACGATTCAAATGAATGTAAATGCAACACTTCCTTGCAAGGAAATAGCCTTTGCACATGTCTAAGTATCGTAGCAATAGAGTTCTTATGATTCTTAAAACGCGATATCGCATCTCATTTCTATGTTTCATGGTAAGATATAATATGATTTGAGAAGTGTCATGTATTCCTCGTCTACACTTCAAATGAATGTGAATGCGATACTTCCCCGCTAGGAATTAGCGTCTGCAGATGTCTACGTATCGTAGCAATAGATTTCTAATGCTTCTTAAAACGAGATATTGCATCTCATATCTATGTTTCATGATAAGATATAATATTCATTGCGAAGTGTTATGCATTCCTCGTCTACGATTCAAATGAATGTAAATGCGACACTTCCTTGCAAGGAAATAGCGTTTGCAGATGTCTAAGTATCGTAGCAAAAGAGTTCTAATGCTTCATAAAACGCGATATCGCATCTCATTTCTATGTTCATGGCAAGATGTAATATGATTTGCGAAGTGTCATGTATTCCTCGTCTACACTTCAAATGAATGTGAATGCGATACTTCCTCGCTAGGAAATAGCGTTTGCAGATGTCTACCTATCGTAGCAATAGAGTTCTAATGCTTCTTAAAACGCGATATCGCATCTCATTTCTATGTTTCATGGTAAGATATAATATGATTTGCGAAGTGTTGTGTATTCCTCGTCTACACTTCAAATGAATGTAAATGCGACACTTCCTTGCAAGGAAATAGCGTTTGCAGGTGTCTACGTTCGAAGCAATAGAGTTCAAATGCTTCTTAAAAGGGATATTGCATCTCATATCTAGTTTCATGATAAGATATAATATTCATTGCGAAGTATTATGCATTCCTCGTCTACGATTCAAATGAAAGTAAATGCGACACTTCCTTGCAAGGAAATAGCGTTTGCTGATGTCTACGTATCGAAGCAATAGTGTTCAAATGCTTCTTAAAACGAGATATTGCATCTCATATCTATGTTTCATGATAAGATATAATAATCATTGCGAAGTGTCATGTATTCCTCGTCTACACTTCAAATGAATGTAAGTGCGAGACTTCCTTGCTAGGAAATAGCGTCTGCAGATGTCTAGGTATCGTAGCAATAGTGTTCTAATGCTTCTTAAGACGCGATGTCGCATCTCATTTCTATGTTTCATGGTAAGATATAATATGATTTGCGAAGTGTCATGTATTGCTCGTCTACACTTCAAATGAATGTAAATGCGACACTTCCTTGCTAGGAAATAGCGTCTGCAGATGTCTAGGTATCGTAGCAATAGAGTTCTAATGCTTCTTAAAACGCGATATCGCATCTCATTTCTATGTTTCATGGTAAGATATAATATGATTTGCGAAGTGTTATGTATTCCTCGTCTACACTTCAAATGAATGTAAATGCGACACTTCCTTGCAGGGAAATAGCGTTTGCTGATGTCTACGTATCGAAGCAATAGAGTTCAAATGCTTCTTAAAACGAGATATTGCATCTCATATCTATGTTTCATGATAAGATATAATATTCATTGCGAAGTGTTATGCATTCCTCGTCTACGATTCAAATGAATGTAAATGCGACACTTCCTTGCAAGGAAATAGCGTTTGCAGATGTCTAAGTATCGTAGCAAAAGAGTTCTAATGCTTCATAAAACGCGATATCGCATCTCATTTCTATGTTTCATGGTAAGATGTAATATGATTTGCGAAGTGTCATGTATTCCTCGTCTACACTTCAAATGAATGTGAATGCGACACTTCCATGCTAGGAAATACCGTCTGCAGATGACTAGGTATCGTAGCAATAGTGTTCTAATGCTTCTTAAAACGCGATATCGCATCTCATTTCTATGTTTCATGGTAAGATATTATATGATTTGCGAAGTGTTATGTATTCCTCGTCTACACTTCAAATGAATGTAAATGCGACACTTCCATGCTAGGTAATACCGTCTGCAGATGACTAGGTATCGTAGCAATAGTGTTCTAATGCTTCTTAAAACGCGATATCGCATCTCATTTCTATGTTTCATTGTAAGATATAATATGATTTGCGAAGTGTTATGTATTCCTCGTCTACACTTCAAATGAATGTAAATGCGACACTTCCTTGCTAGGAAATACCGTCTGCAGATGACTAGGTATCGTAGCAATAGAGTTCTAATGCTTCTTAAAACGCGATATCGCATCTCATTTCTATGTTTCATAGTAAGATATTATATGATTTGCGAAGTGTTATGTATTCCTCGTCTACACTTCAAATGAATGTAAATGCGACACTTCCTTGCTAGGAAATAGCGTCTGCAGATGTCTAGGTATCGTAGCAATAGAGTTCTAATGCTTCTTAAAACGCGATATCGCATCTCATTTCTATGTTTCATTGTAAGATATAATATGATTTGCGAAGTGTTATGTATTCCTCGTTTACACTTCAAATGAATGTAAATGCGACACTTCTTTGCAAGGAAATAGCGTTTGCTGATGTCTACGTATCGAAGCAATAGAGTTCAAATGCTTCTTAAAACGAGATATTGCATCTCATATCTATGTTTCACGATAAGATATAATATTCATTGCGAAGTGTTATGTATTCCTCGTCTACACTTCAAATGAATGTAAATGCGACACTTCCTTGCTAGAAAATTGCGTCTGCAGATGTCCAGGTATCGTAGCAATAGAGTTCTAATGCTTCTTAAAACGAGATATTGCATCTCATATCTATGTTTCATGATAAGATATAATATTCATTGCGAAGTGTCATGTATTCCTCGTCTACACTTCAAATGAATGTAAATGCGAGACTTCCTTGCTAGGAAATAGCGTCTGCAGATGTCTAGGTATCCTAGCAATAGTGTTCTAATGCTTCTTAAAACGCGATGTCGCATCTCATTTCTATGTTTCATAGTAAGATATTATATGATTTGCGAAGTGTTATGTATTCCTCGTCTACACTTCAAATGAATGTAAATGCGACACTTCCTTGCAGGGAAATAGCGTTTGCTGATGTCTACGTATCGAAGCAATAGAGTTCAAATGCTTCTTAAAACGAGATAATGCATCTCATATCTATGTTTCATGATAAGATATAATATTCATTGCGAAGTGTTATGCATTCCTCGTCTACGATTCAAATGAATGTAAATGCGACACTTCCTTGCAAGGAAATAGCGTTTGCAGATGTCTAAGTATCGTAGCAAAAGAGTTCTAATGCTTCATAAAACGCGATATCGCATCTCATTTCTATGTTTCATGGTAAGATGTAATATGATTTGCGGAGTGTCATGTATTCCTCGTCTACACTTCAAATGAATGTGAATGCGACACTTCCATGCTAGGAAATACCGTCTGCAGATGACTAGGTATCGTAGAAATAGTGTTCTAATGCTTCTTAAAACGCGATATCGCATCTCATTTCTATGTTTCATGGTAAGATATTATATGATTTGCGAAGTGTTATGTATTCCTCGTCTACACTTCAAATGAATGTAAATGCGACACTTCCATGCTAGGTAATACCGTCTGCAGATGACTAGGTATCGTAGCAATAGTGTTCTAATGCTTCTTAAAACGCGATATCGCATCTCATTTCTATGTTTCATTGTAAGATATAATATGATTTGCGAAGTGTTATGTATTCCTCGTCTACACTTCAAATGAATGTAAATGCGACACTTCCTTGCTAGGAAATACCGTCTGCAGATGACTAGGTATCGTAGCAATAGAGTTCTAATGCTTCTTAAAACGCGATATCGCATCTCATTTCTATGTTTCATAGTAAGGTATTATATGATTTGCGAAGTGTTACGTATTCCTCGTCTACACTTCAAATGAATGTAAATGCGACACTTCCTTGCTAGGAAATAGCGTCTGCAGATGTCTAGGTATCGTAGCAATAGAGTTCTAATGCTTCTTAAAACGCGATATCGCATCTCATTTCTATGTTTCATTGTAAGATATAATATGATTTGCGAAGTGTTATGTATTCCTCGTCTACACTTCAAATGAATGTAAATGCGACACTTCTTTGCAAGGAAATAGCGTTTGCTGATGTCTACGTATCGAAGCAATAGAGTTCAAATGCTTCTTAAAACAAGATATTGCATCTCATATCTATGTTTCACGATAAGATATAATATTCATTGCGAAGTGTTATGTATTCCTCGTCTACACTTCAAATGAATGTAAATGCGACACTTCCTTGCTAGGAAATTGCGTCTGCAGATGTCCAGGTATCGTAGCAATAGAGTTCTAATGCTTCTTAAAACGAGATATTGCATCTCATATCTATGTTTCATGATAAGATATAATATTCATTGCGAAGTGTCATGTATTCCTCGTCTACACTTCAAATGAATGTAAATGCGAGACTTCCTTGCTAGGAAATAGCGTCTGCAGATGTCTAGGTATCGTAGCAATAGTGTTCTAATGCTTCTTAAAACGCGATATCGCATCTCATTTCTATGTTTCATAGTAAGATATTATATGATTTGCGAAGTGTTATGCATTCCTCGTCTACGATTCAAATGAATGTAAATGCGACACTTCCTTGTAAGGAAATAGCCTTTGCAGATGTCTATGTATCGTAGCAATAGAGTTCTTATGATTCTTAAAACGCGATATCGCATCTCATTTCTATGCTTCATGGTAAGATATAATATGATTTGAGAAGTGTCATGTATTCCTCGTCTACACTTCAAATGAATGTGAATGCGATACTTCCTCGCTAGGAAATAGCGTTTGCAGATGTCTACGTATCGTAGCAATAGATTTCTAATGCTTCTTAAAACGCGATATCGCATCTCATTTCTATGTTTCATGGTAAGATATAATATGATTTGCGAAGTGTCATGTATTCCTCTTCTACACTTCAAATGAATGTAAATGCGACACTTCCTTGCAAGGAAATAGCGTTTGCAGATGTCTACCTATCGTAGCAATAGAGTTCTAATGCTCCATAAAACGCGATATCGCATCTCATTTCTATGTTTCATGGTAAGATATAATATGATTTGCGAAGTGTTGTGTATTCCTCGTCTACACTTCAAATGAATGTAAATGCGACACTTCCTTGCAAGGAAATAGCGTTTGCAGGTGTCTACGTTTCGAAGCAATAGAGTTCAAATGCTTCTTAAAAAGGGATATTGCATCTCATACCTATGTTTCATGATAAGATATAATATTCATTGCGAAGTATTATGCATTCCTCGTCTACGATTCAAATGAAAGTAAATGCGACACTTCCTTGCAAGGAAATAGCGTTTGCTGATGTCTACGTATCGAAGCAATAGTGTTCAAATGCTTCTTAAAACGAGATATTGCATCTCATATCTATGTTTCATGATAAGATATAATATTCATTGCGAAGTGTCATGTATTCCTCGTCTACACTTCAAATGAATGTAAATGCGAGACTTCCTTGCTAGGAAATAGCGTCTGCAGATGTCTAGGTATCGTAGCAATAGTGTTCTAATGCTTCTTAAGACGCGATGTCGCATCTCGTTTCTATGTTTCATGGTAAGATATAATATGGTTCGCGAAGTGTCATGTATTGCTCGTCTACACTTCAAATGAATGTAAATGCGACACTTCCTTGCTAGGAAATAGCGTCTGCAGATGACTAGGTATCGTAGCAATAGATTTCTAATGCTTCTTAAAACGCGATATCGCATCTTATTCCTATGTTTCATAGTAAGATATTATATGATTTGCGAAGTGTTATGTATTCCTCGTCTACACTTCAAATGAATGTAAATGCGACACTTCCTTGCTAGGAAATAGCGTCTGCAGATGTCTAGGTATCGTAGCAATAGAGTTCTAATGCTTCTTAAAACGCGATATCGCATCTCATTTCTATGTTTCATTGTAAGATATAATATGATTTGCGAAGTGTTATGTATTCCTCGTCTACACTTCAAATGAATGTAAATGCGACACTTCTTTGCAAGGAAATAGCGTTTGCTGATGTCTACGTATCGAAGCAATAGAGTTCAAATGCTTCTTAAAACGAGATATTGCATCTCATATCTATGTTTCACGATAAGATATAATATTCATTGCGAAGTGTTATGTATTCCTCGTCTACACTTCAAATGAATGTAAATGCGACACTTCCTTGCTAGGAAATTGCGTCTGCAGATGTCCAGGTATCGTAGCAATAGAGTTCTAATGCTTCTTAAAACGAGATATTGCATCTCATATCTATGTTTCATGATAAGATATAATATTCATTGCGAAGTGTCATGTATTCCTCGTCTACACTTCAAATGAATGTAAATGCGAGACTTCCTTGCTAGGAAATAGCGTCTGCAGATGTTTAGGTATCGTAGCAATAGTGTTCTAATGCTTCTTAAAACGCGATATCGCATCTCATTTCTATGTTTCATAGTAAGATATTATATGATTTGCGAAGTGTTATGCATTCCTCGTCTACAATTCAAATGAATGTAAATGCGACACTTCCTTGTAAGGAAATATCCTTTGCAGATGTCTATGTATCGTAGCAATAGAGTTCTTATGATTCTTAAAACGCGATATCGCATCTCATTTCTATGTTTCATGGTAAGATATAATATGATTTGAGAAGTGTCATGTATTCCTCGTCTACACTTCAAATGAATGTGAATGCGATACTTCCTCGCTAGGAAATAGCGTTTGCAGATGTCTACGTATCGTAGCAATAGATTTCTAATGCTTCTTAAAACGCGATATCGCATCTCATTTCTATGTTTCATGGTAAGATATAATATGATTTGCGAAGTGTCATGTATTCCTCTTCTACACTTCAAATGAATGTAAATGCGACACTTCCTTGCAAGGAAATAGCGTTTGCAGATGTCTACCTATCGTAGCAATAGAGTTCTAATGCTCCATAAAACGCGATATCGCATCTCATTTCTATGTTTCATGGTAAGATATAATATGATTTGCGAAGTGTCATGTATTGCTCGTCTACACTTCAAATGAATGTAAATGCGACACTTCCTTGCTAGGAAATAGCGTCTGCAGATGACTAGGTATCGTAGCATTAGATTTCTAATGCTTCTTAAAACGCGATATCGCATCTCATTTCTATGTTTCATAGTAAGATATTATATGATTTGCGAAGTGTTATGTATTCCTCGCCTACACTTCAAATGAATGTAAATGCGACACTTCCTTGCTAGGAAATAGCGTCTGCAGATGTCTAGGTATCGTAGCAATAGAGTTCTAATGCTTCTTAAAACGCGATATCGCATCTCATTTCTATGCTTCATGGTAAGATATAATATGATTTGCGAAGTGTTATGTATTCCTCGTCTACACTTCAAATGAATGTAAATGCGACACTTCTTTGCAAGGAAATAGCGTTTGCTGATGTCTACGTATCGAAGCAATAGAGTTCAAATGCTTCTTAAAACGAGATATTGCATCTCATATCTATGTTTCACGATAAGATATAATATTCATTGCGAAGTGTTATGTATTCCTCGTCTACACTTCAAATGAATGTAAATGCGACACTTCCTTGCTAGAAAATTGCGTCTGCAGATGTCCAGGTATCGTAGCAATAGAGTTCTAATGCTTCTTAAATCGAGATATTGCATCTCATATCTATGTTTCATGATAAGATATAATATTCATTGCGAAGTGTCATGTATTCCTCGTCTACACTTCAAATGAATGTAAATGCGAGACTTCCTTGCTAGGAAATAGCGTCTGCAGATGTCTAGGTATCGTAGCAATAGTGTTCTAATGCTTCTTAAAACGCGATGTCGCATCTCATTTCTATGTTTCATAGTAAGATATTATATGATTTGCGAAGTGTTATGTATTCCTCGTCTACACTTCAAATGAATGTAAATGCGACACTTCCTTGCAGGGAAATAGCGTTTGCTGATGTCTACGTTTCGAAGCAATAGAGTTCAAATGCTTCTTAAAACGAGATATTGCATCTCATATCTATGTTTCGTGATAAGATATAATATTCATTGCGAAGTGTCATGTATTCCTCGTCTACACTTCAAATGAATGTAAATGCGAGACTTCCTTGCTAGGAAATAGCGTCTGCAGATGTCTAGGTATCGTAGCAATAGTGTTCTAATGCGTCTTAAAACGCGATATCACATCTCATTTCTATGTTTCATAGTAAGATATTATATGATTTGCGAAGTGTTATGCATTCCTCGTCTACGATTCAAATGAATGTAAATGCGACACTTCCTTGTAAGGAAATAGCCTTTGCAGATGTCTATGTATCGTAGCAATAGAGTTCTTATGATTCTTAAAACGCGATATCGCATCTCATTTCTATGTTTCATGGTAAGATATAATATGATTTGAGAAGTGTCATGTATTCCTCGTCTACACTTCAAATGAATGTGAATGCGATACTTCCCCGCTAGGAAATAGCGTTTGCAGATGTCTACGTATCGTAGCAATAGATTTCTAATGCTTCTTAAAACGCGATATCGCATCTCATTTCTATGTTTCATGGTAAGCTATAATATGATTTGCGAAGTGTTATGTATTCCTCGTCTACACTTCAAATGAATGTAAATGCGACGCTTCCTTGCAGGGAAATAGCGTTTGCTGATGTCTACGTATCGAAGCAATAGAGTTCAAATGCTTCTTAAAACGAGATATTGCATCTCATATCTATGTTTCATGATAAGATATAATATTCATTGCGAAGTGTTATGCATTCCTCGTCTACGATTCAAATGAATGTAAATGCGACACTTCCTTGCAAGGAAATAGCGTTTGCAGATGTCTAAGTATCGTAGCAAAAGAGTTCTAATGCTTCTTAAAACGCGATATCGCATCTCATTTCTATGTTTCATGGTAAGATGTAATATGATTTGCGAAGTGTCATGTATTCCTCGTCTGCAATTCAAATGAATGTAAATGCGACACTTCCATGCTAGGAAATACCGTCTGCAGATGACTAGGTATCGTAGCAATAGTGTTCTAATGCTTCTTAAAACGCGATATCGCATCTCATTTCCATGTTTCATGGTAAGATATTATATGATTTGCGAAGTGTTATGTATTCCTCGCCTACACTTCAAATGAATGTAAATGCGAAACTTCCATGCTAGGTAATACCGTCTGCAGATGACCAGGTATCGTAGCAATAGTGTTCTAATGCTTCTTAAAACGCGATATCGCATCTCATTTCTATGTTTCATTGTAAGATATAATATGATTTGCGAAGTGTTATGTATTCCTCGTCTACACTTCAAGTGAATGTAAATGCGACACTTCCTTGCAAGGAAATGGCGTTTGCTGATGTCTACGTATCGAAGCAATAGAGTTCAAATGCTTCTTAAAACGAGATATTGCATCTCATATCTATGTTTCATGATAAGATATAATATTCATTGCGAAGTGTTATGCATTCCTCGTCTACGATTCAAATGAATGTAAATGCGATACTTCCTTGCAAGGAAATAGCGTTTGCAGATGTCTAAGTATCGTAGCAATAGAGTTCTTATGATTCTTAAAACGCGATATCGCATCTCATTTCTATGTTTCATGGTAAGATATAATATGATTTGAGAAGTGTCATGTATTCCTCGTCTACACTTCAAATGAATGTGAATGCGATACTTCCTCGCTAGGAAATAGCGTTTGCAGATGTCTACGTATCGTAGCAATAGATTTCTAATGCTTCTTAAAACACGATATCGCATCTCATTTCCATGTTTCATGGTAAGATATAATATGATTTGCGAAGTGTCATGTATTCCTCTTCTACACTTCAAATGAATGTAAATGCGACACTTCCATGCTAGGAAATACCGTCTGCACATGACTACGTATCGTAGCAATAGTGTTCTAATGCTTCTTAAAACGCGATATCGCATCTCATTTCTATGTTTCATGGTAAGATATAATATGATTTGCGAAGTGTCATGTATTCCTCTTCTACACTTCAAATGAATGTAAATGCGACACTTCCTTGCAAGGAAATAGCGTTTGCTGATGTCTACCTATCGTAGCAATAGAGTTCTAATGCTCCATAAAACGCGATATCGCATCTCATTTCTATGTTTCATGGTAAGATATAATATGATTTGCGAAGTGTTGTGTATTCCTCGTCTACACTTCAAATGAATGTAAATGCGACACTTCCTTGCAAGGAAATAGCGTTTGCAGGTGTCTACGTTTCGAAGCAATAGAGTTCAAATGCTTCTTAAAAAGGGATATTGCATCTCATACCTATGTTTCATGATAAGATATAATATTCATTGCGAAGTATTATGCATTCCTCGTCTACGATTCAAATGAAAGTAAATGCGACACTTCCTTGCAAGGAAATAGCGTTTGCTGATGTCTACGTATCGAAGCAATAGTGTTCAAATGCTTCTTAAAACGAGATATTGCATCTCATATCTATGTTTCATGATAAGATATAATATTCATTGCGAAGTGTCATGTATTCCTCGTCTACACTTCAAATGAATGTAAATGCGAGACTTCCTTGCTAGGAAATAGCGTCTGCAGATGTCTAGGTATCGTAGCAATAGTGTTCTAATGCTTCTTAAGACGCGATGTCGCATCTCGTTTCTATGTTTCATGGTAAGATATAATATGGTTCGCGAAGTGTCATGTATTGCTCGTCTACACTTCAAATGAATGTAAATGCGACACTTCCTTGCTAGGAAATAGCGTCTGCAGATGACTAGGTATCGTAGCAATAGATTTCTAATGCTTCTTAAAACGCGATATCGCATCTCATTTCTATGTTTCATTGTAAGATATAATATGATTTGCGAAGTGTTATGTATTCCTCGTCTACACTTCAAATGAATGTAAATGCGACACTTCTTTGCAAGGAAATAGCGTTTGCTGATGTCTACGTATCGAAGCAATAGAGTTCAAATGCTTCTTAAAACGAGATATTGCATCTCATATCTATGTTTCACGATAAGATATAATATTCATTGCGAAGTGTTATGTATTCCTCGTCTACACTTCAAATGAATGTAAATGCGACACTTCCTTGCTAGGAAATTGCGTCTGCAGATGTCCAGGTATCGTAGCAATAGAGTTCTAATGCTTCTTAAAACGAGATATTGCATCTCATATCTATGTTTCATGATAAGATATAATATTCATTGCGAAGTGTCATGTATTCCTCGTCTACACTTCAAATGAATGTAAATGCGAGACTTCCTTGCTAGGAAATAGCGTCTGCAGATGTTTAGGTATCGTAGCAATAGTGTTCTAATGCTTCTTAAAACGCGATATCGCATCTCATTTCTATGTTTCATAGTAAGATATTATATGATTTGCGAAGTGTTATGCATTCCTCGTCTACGATTCAAATGAATGTAAATGCGACACTTCCTTGTAAGGAAATAGCCTTTGCAGATGTCTATGTATCGTAGCAATAGAGTTCTTATGATTCTTAAAACGCGATATCGCATCTCATTTCTATGTTTCATGGTAAGATATAATATGATTTGAGAAGTGTCATGTATTCCTCGTCTACACTTCAAATGAATGTGAATGCGATACTTCCTCGCTAGGAAATAGCGTTTGCAGATGTCTACGTATCGTAGCAATAGATTTCTAATGCTTCTTAAAACGCGATATCGCATCTCATTTCTATGTTTCATGGTAAGATATAATATGATTTGCGAAGTGTCATGTATTCCTCTTCTACACTTCAAATGAATGTAAATGCGACACTTCCTTGCAAGGAAATAGCGTTTGCAGATGTCTACCTATCGTAGCAATAGAGTTCTAATGCTCCATAAAACGCGATATCGCATCTCATTTCTATGTTTCATGGTAAGATATAATATGATTTGCGAAGTGTTGTGTATTCCTCGTCTACACTTCAAATGAATGTAAATGCGACACTTCCTTGCAAGGAAATAGCGTTTGCAGGTGTCTACGTTTCGAAGCAATAGAGTTCAAATGCTTCTTAAAAAGGGATATTGCATCTCATATCTATGTTTCATGATAAGATATAATATTCATTGCGAAGTATTATGCATTCCTCGTCTACGATTCAAATGAAAGTAAATGCGACACTTCCTTGCAAGGAAATAGCGTTTGCTGATGTCTACGTATCGAAGCAATAGTGTTCAAATGCTTCTTAAAACGAGATATTGCATCTCATATCTATGTTTCATGATAAGATATAATATTCATTGCGAAGTGTCATGTATTCCTCGTCTACACTTCAAATGAATGTAAATGCGAGACTTCCTTGCTAGGAAATAGCGTCTGCAGATGTCTAGGTATCGTAGCAATAGTGTTCTAATGCTTCTTAAGACGCGATGTCGCATCTCATTTCTATGTTTCATGGTAAGATACAATATGATTTGCGAAGTGTCATGTATTGCTCGTCTACACTTCAAATGAATGTAAATGCGACACTTCCTTGCTAGGAAATAGCGTCTGCAGATGACTAGGTATCGTAGCATTAGATTTCTAATGCTTCTTAAAACGCGATATCGCATCTCATTTCTATGTTTCATAGTAAGATATTATATGATTTGCGAAGTGTTATGTATTCCTCGCCTACACTTCAAATGAATGTAAATGCGACACTTCCTTGCTAGGAAATAGCGTCTGCAGATGTCTAGGTATCGTAGCAATAGAGTTCTAATGCTTCTTAAAACGCGATATCGCATCTCATTTCTATGCTTCATGGTAAGATATAATATGATTTGCGAAGTGTTATGTATTCCTCGTCTACACTTCAAATGAATGTAAATGCGACACTTCTTTGCAAGGAAATAGCGTTTGCTGATGTCTACGTATCGAAGCAATAGAGTTCAAATGCTTCTTAAAACGAGATATTGCATCTCATATCTATGTTTCACGATAAGATATAATATTCATTGCGAAGTGTTATGTATTCCTCGTCTACACTTCAAATGAATGTAAATGCGACACTTCCTTGCTAGAAAATTGCGTCTGCAGATGTCCAGGTATCGTAGCAATAGAGTTCTAATGCTTCTTAAATCGAGATATTGCATCTCATATCTATGTTTCATGATAAGATATAATATTCATTGCGAAGTGTCATGTATTCCTCGTCTACACTTCAAATGAATGTAAATGCGAGACTTCCTTGCTAGGAAATAGCGTCTGCAGATGTCTAGGTATCGTAGCAATAGTGTTCTAATGCTTCTTAAAACGCGATGTCGCATCTCATTTCTATGTTTCATAGTAAGATATTATATGATTTGCGAAGTGTTATGTATTCCTCGTCTACACTTCAAATGAATGTAAATGCGACACTTCCTTGCAGGGAAATAGCGTTTGCTGATGTCTACGTTTCGAAGCAATAGAGTTCAAATGCTTCTTAAAACGAGATATTGCATCTCATATCTATGTTTCATGATAAGATATAATATTCATTGCGAAGTGTCATGTATTCCTCGTCTACACTTCAAATGAATGTAAATGCGAGACTTCCTTGCTAGGAAATAGCGTCTGCAGATGTCTAGGTATCGTAGCAATAGTGTTCTAATGCGTCTTAAAACGCGATATCACATCTCATTTCTATGTTTCATAGTAAGATATTATATGATTTGCGAAGTGTTATGCATTCCTCGTCTACGATTCAAATGAATGTAAATGCGACACTTCCTTGTAAGGAAATAGCCTTTGCAGATGTCTATGTATCGTAGCAATAGAGTTCTTATGATTCTTAAAACGCGATATCGCATCTCATTTCTATGTTTCATGGTAAGATATAATATGATTTGAGAAGTGTCATGTATTCCTCGTCTACACTTCAAATGAATGTGAATGCGATACTTCCTCGCTAGGAAATAGCGTTTGCAGATGTCTACGTATCGTAGCAATAGATTTCTAATGCTTCTTAAAACGCGATATCGCATCTCATTTCTATGTTTCATGGTAAGCTATAATATGATTTGCGAAGTGTTATGTATTCCTCGTCTACACTTCAAATGAATGTAAATGCGACGCTTCCTTGCAGGGAAATAGCGTTTGCTGATGTCTACGTATCGAAGCAATAGAGTTCAAATGCTTCTTAAAACGAGATATTGCATCTCATATCTATGTTTCATGATAAGATATAATATTCATTGCGAAGTGTTATGCATTCCTCGTCTACGATTCAAATGAATGTAAATGCGACACTTCCTTGCAAGGAAATAGCGTTTGCAGATGTCTAAGTATCGTAGCAAAAGAGTTCTAATGCTTCTTAAAACGCGATATCGCATCTCATTTCTATGTTTCATGGTAAGATGTAATATGATTTGCGAAGTGTCATGTATTCCTCGTCTGCAATTCAAATGAATGTAAATGCGACACATCCATGCTAGGAAATACCGTCTGCAGATGACTAGGTATCGTAGCAATAGTGTTCTAATGCTTCTTAAAACGCGATATCGCATCTCATTTCTATGTTTCATGGTAAGATATTATATGATTTGCGAAGTGTTATGTATTCCTCGCCTACACTTCAAATGAATGTAAATGCGAAACTTCCATGCTAGGTAATACCGTCTGCAGATGACTAGGTATCGTAGCAATAGTGTTCTAATGCTTCTTAAAACGCGATATCGCATCTCATTTCTATGTTTCATTGTAAGATATAATATGATTTGCGAAGTGTTATGTATTCCTCGTCTACGATTCAAATGAATGTAAATGCGATACTTCCTTGCAAGGAAATAGCGTTTGCAGATGTCTAAGTATCGTAGCAATAGAGTTCTTATGATTCTTAAAACGCGATATCGCATCTCATTTCTATGTTTCATGGTAAGATATAATATGATTTGAGAAGTGTCATGTATTCCTCGTCTACACTTCAAATGAATGTGAATGCGATACTTCCTCGCTAGGAAATAGCGTTTGCAGATGTCTACGTATCGTAGCAATAGATTTCTAATGCTTCTTAAAACACGATATCGCATCTCATTTCCATGTTTCATGGTAAGATATAATATGATTTGCGAAGTGTCATGTATTCCTCTTCTACACTTCAAATGAATGTAAATGCGACACTTCCATGCTAGGAAATACCGTCTGCACATGACTACGTATCGTAGCAATAGTGTTCTAATGCTTCTTAAAACGCGATATCGCATCTCATTTCTATGTTTCATGGTAAGATATAATATGATTTGCGAAGTGTTATGTATTCCTCGTCTACACTTCAAATGAACGTAAATGCGACACTTCCTTGCAAGGAAATAGCGTTTGCAGGTGTCTACCTATCGTAGCAATAGAATTCTAATGCTTCTTAAAACGCGATATCGCATCTCATTTCTATGTTTCATGGTAAGATATAATATGATTTGCGAAGTGTCATGTATTCCTCGTCTGCACTTCAAATGAATGTAAATGCGACACTTCCTTGCTAGGAAATAGCGTCTGCAGATGTCTAGGTATCGTAGCGATAGAGTTCTAATGCTTCTCAAAACGCAATATCGCATCTCGTTTCTATGTTTCATGGTAAGATATAACATGATTTGCGAAGTGTTATGTGTTCCTCGTCTACACTTCAAATGAATGTGAATGCGATACTTCCTCGCTAGGAAATAGCGTTTGCAGATGTCTACGTATCGTTGCAATAGCTTTCTGATGCTCCTTAAAACGCGATATCGCATCTCATTTCTATGTTTCATGGTACGATATAATATGATTTGCGAAGTTTCATGTATTCCTCGTCTACACTTCAAATGAATGTGACTGCGATATTTCCTCGCTAGGAAATAGCGTTTGCAGATGTCTACGTATCGTAGCAGTAGCTTTCTAATGCTTCTTAAAACGCGATATCGCATCTCATTTCTATGTTTCATGGCAAGATGTAATATGATTTGCGAAGTGTTATGTATTCCTCCTCTACACTTCAAATGAATGTAAGTGCGACACTTCCTTGCAAGGAAATAGCGTTTGCTGATGTCTACGTATCGAAGAC
Organism: Xylocopa sonorina; assembly: GCF_050948175.1. Classification (NCBI taxonomy): domain Eukaryota; kingdom Metazoa; phylum Arthropoda; class Insecta; order Hymenoptera; family Apidae; genus Xylocopa; species Xylocopa sonorina. The sequence goes on along the minus strand of NW_027490208.1, from coordinate 657,246 downwards.
ATAGAGTTCAAATGCTTCTTAAAACGAGATATTGCATCTCATATCTATGTTTCATGATAAGATATAATATTCATTGCGAAGTGTTATACATTCCTCGTCTACGATTCAAATGAAAGTAAATGCGACACTTCCTTGTTAGGAAATAGCGTCTGCAGATGTCTAGGTGTCGTAGCAATAGAGTTCTAATGCTTCCTAAAACGCGATATCGCATCTCATTTCTACGTTTCATGGTAAGATGTAATATGATTTGCGAAGTGTTATGTATTCGTCGTCTACACTTCAAATGAATGTAAATGTGACACTTCCTTGCAAGGAAATAGCGTTTGCAGATGTCTACGTATCGGAGCAATAGGGTTCTAATGCTTCTTAAAACGCGATATCGCATCTCATTTCTATGTTTCATGGTAAGATATAATATGATTTGCGAAGTGTCATGTATTCCTCGTCTACACCTCAAACGAATGTAAATGCGAGACTTCCTTGCTAGGAAATAGCGCCTGCAGATGTCTAGGTATCGTAGCAATAGTGTTCTAATGCTTCTTAAGACGCGATGTCGCATCTCATTTCTATGTTTCATGGTAAGATATAATATGATTTGCGAAGTGTCATGTATTCCTCGTCTACACTTCAAATGAATGTAAATGCGACACTTCCTTGCTAGGAAATAGCGTCTGCAGATGTCTAGGTATCGTAGCAATAGAGTTCTAATGCTTCTTAAAACGCGATATCGCATCTCATTTCTGTGTTTCATAGTAAGATATAATATGATTTGCGAAGTGTCATGTATTCCTCGTCTACACTTCAAATGAATGTAAATGCGGCACTTCCTTGCTAGGAATTAGCTTCTGCAGAATTCTAGGTATCGTAGCAATAGAGTTCAAATGCTTCTTAAAACGAGATATTGCATCTCATATCTATGTTTCATGATAAGATATAATATTCATTGCGAAGTGTTATGCGTTCCTCATCTATGATTCAAATGAATGTAGATGCGACACTTCCTTGCTAGGAAATAGCGTCTGCAGATGTCCAGGTATCGTAGCGATAGAGTTCTAGTGCTTCTCAAAACGCAATATCGCATCTCATTTCTATGTTTCATGGTAAGATATAACATGATTTGCGAAGTGTTATGTATTCCTCGTCTACACTTCAAATGAATGTGAATGCGATACTTCCTCGCTAGGAAATAGCGTTTGCAGATGTCTACGTATCGTTGCAATAGCTTTCTAATGCTTCTTAAAACGCGATATCGCATCTCATTTCTATGTTTCATGGTACGATATAATATGATTTGCGAAGTTTCATGTATTCCTCGTCTACACTTCAAATGAATGTGACTGCGATATTTCCTCGCTAGGAAATAGCGTTTGCAGATGTCTACGTATCGTAGCAGTAGCTTTCTAATGCTTCTTAAAACGCGATATCGTATCTCATTTCTATGTTTCATGGTAAGATGTAATATGATTTGCGAAGTGTTATGTATTCCTCCTCTACACTTCAAATGAATGTAAGTGCGACACTTCCTTGCAAGGAAATAGCGTTTGCTGATGGCTACGTATCGAAGACATAGAGTTCAAATGCTTCTTAAAACGAGATATTGCATCTCATATCTATGTTTCATGATAAGATATAATATTCATTGCGAAGTGTTATACATTCCTCGTCTACGATTCAAATGAAAGTAAATGCGACACTTGCTTGTTAGGAAATAGCGTCTGCAGATGTCTAGGTATCGTAGCAATAGAGTTCTAATGCTTCCTAAAACGCGATATCGCATCTCATTTCTACGTTTCATGGTAAGATGTAATATGATTTGCGAAGTGTTATGTATTCGTCGTCTACACTTCAAATGAATGTAAATGTGACACTTTCTTGCAAGGAAATAGCGTTTGCAGATTTCTACGTATCGGAGCAATAGAGTTCTAATGCTTCTTAAAACGCGATATCGCATATCATTTCTATGTTTCGTGGTAAGATATAATATGATTTGCAAAGTGTCATGTATTCCTCGTCTACACTTCAAACGAATGTAAATGCGAGACTTCCTTGCTAGGAAATAGCGCCTGCAGATGTCTAGGTATCGTAGCAATAGTGTTCTAATACTTCTTAAAACGCGATATCGCATCTCATTTCTATGTTTCGTGGTAAGATATAATATGATTTGCGAAGTCTTATGTATTCCTCGTCTACACTTCAAATGAATGTAAATGCGACACTTCCTTGCTAGGAAATAGCGTCTGCAGATGTCAAGGTATCGTAGCAATAGTGTTCTAATGCTTCTTAAAACGCGATACCGCATCTCATTTCTATGTTTCATGGTAAGATATAACATGATTTGCGAAGTCTTATGTATTCCTCGTCTACACTTCAAATGAATGTAAATGCGACACTTCCTTGGTAGGAAATAGCGTCTACAGATGTCTAGGTATCGTAGCGATAGAGTTCTAATGCTTCTCAAAACGCAATATCGCATCTCATTTCTATGTTTCATGGTAAGATATAACATGATTTGCGAAGTGTTATGTATTCCTCGTCTACACTTCAAATGAATGTGAATGCGATAGTTCCTCGCTAGGAAATAGCGTTTGCAGATGTCTACGTATCGTTGCAATAGCTTTCTAATGCTTCTTAAAACGCGATATCGCATCTCATTTCTATGTTTCATGGTACGCTATAATATGATTTGCGAAGTTTCATGTATTCCTCGTCTACACTTCAAATGAATGTGACTGCGATATTTCCTCGCTAGGAAATAGCGTTTGCAGATGTCTACGTATCGTAGCAGTAGCTTTCTAATGCTTCTTAAAACGCGATATCGTATCTCATTTCTATTTTCCATGGTAAGATGTAATATGATTTGCGATGTGTTATGTATTCCTCCTCTACACTTCAAATGAATGTAAGTGCGACACTTCCTTGCAAGGAAATAGCGTTTGCAGATGTCTACGTATCGTAGCAGTAGCTTTCTAATGCTTCTTAAAACGCGATATCGTATCTCATTTCTATGTTTCATGGTAAGATGTAATATGATTTGCGAAGTGTTATGTATTCCTCCTCTACACTTCAAATGAATGTAAGTGCGACACTTCCTTGCAAGGAAATAGCGTTTGCTGATGTCTACGTATCGAGGACATAGAGTTCAAATGCTTCTTAAAACGCGATATCGCATCTCATTTCTATGTTTCATGGTAAGATATAACATGATTTGCGAAGTGTCATGTATTCCTCGTCTACACTTCAAATGAACGTGACTGCGATATTTCCTCGCTAGGAAATAGCGTTTGCAGGTGTCTACCTATCGTAGCAATAGAATTCCAATGCATCTTAAAACGCGATATCGCATCACATTTCTATGTTTCATGGTAAGATGTAATATGATTTGCGAAGTCTTATGTATTCCTCGTCTACACTTCAAATGAATGTAAATGCGACACTTCCTTGGTAGGAAATAGCGTCTGCAGATGTCTAGTGTGACGTCCGGCGTACCGCCTTCCACCCCCCAACGCCTCCCGCAGCACCCGGCAGGTCCATACGCACCGCCAGCCGCACGTAGCCACAAGGGACGAGCGCCCCTGTACACGGGCAACCAGCCCGATCGCCGAGCCAAGGCAGCCATCTACACACCCGGGGATTCGACCACTCGACCGCGCCACGACGCGCGACCTCGACGAAGTTGGAGGGTACGCAACCCCCAGCCGCAGCACGGAGACGCCATCGCACACTGCACAGAGTCAGCAGCTGTAAATCTCCATTATATATACTTCTCTAATGTCTACTCATAAGATATCTTAAGTCCGTAGCTAGTAAGCACACTACACGACCATGTATATACAGAAACAACACACACGAATAATTTTAAGGCAAATCTATGTTGAATACTAATTTCTAAATTACATTATAATCCGCTACGATACGCTCGAACAAGCGTCCGACGCGCCCGGCTCACGCTCAACGCGAGCCGCGCCCCTCCACGACCGGCCGCCCCACTTCGCGGGCCGAGCGGCCGCCCCACTCTGGGGCCCAACGACTCGCGCGCCGCGCGATCCGAGGAGGTCGCGGACACGCAAGTCAGAGATCAGTAATCGTCTGTCGCTCAAGCTGAACGGTCTTCAGCCTCATGCCTTCGGGCCAGTCTCTGCCTCACTTGGAGGTATTACAACTTCTAAATCAAAGTCAATTCTAATTCTAAAGTCTTGTTATTCTATTTCTAATATTAAACTAATTTTAACTTAGCTCGATAGGGACAGTAAGTGTAAGCGTAGGATTATTTAGAATATATCTTTATTTTATCAGAATTAATATCTCTCGTTAATACAATTCCTTGCAACACTCGAGTATAACACGAAGTCTTCCACGAGTTCTCGCGTATTAAACACATTCGAGTTTCACCGTAGTCGAGGCTTGGTAATCGATCGGTTAGAGAGGACCGCCGCTTAGCTGGATCGACCCATTGTCTCACTACGAGCGAATCTACGTCGACCTTCCACTCTTACGGACCGGCAAACTAGAGCGGACCGCCGCTTAGTGGACCCGTATCCGGACTTTGAGGAAGTAGGCTGAATGCGTTGTGCCGACGGTAGGAAAAGAACTCGACGCGCGGGAAGGAAGAATTTCATACGTCGATTGGTGCGAGAATACGCGGGCCTGGAAAGTCAAGTACCGATCTTCAGCTATTCAGCCATCCTCGCCGTGGCTCCTCCGCACACCGGCCGTCCTGCACAGCCGTCTTCACCGCAGAGTACAGAGAAGTCCAACACCACCGAGCAGTCTCGCTGGAAACTCATCCCTTTGACGATTCCGCCTCACAGCCCGTATACTGGGACCATTCCGGAGGGGGATCCACGTTTCCAGCGGTATCTACAAAGGAAAGCCGATTAAAGCAGCCACTCAAGCCATCAAAAGGTAGGTGAACGTCCTTGTTCACCGCGTCCGCGTTTCGTACCAGTGTTTCGCGAGCCATAAAGAACCCGGCGTCCGCCGCAATTCAGCGCGCAGATTTCGGAGACGGCTACGTGTCGATCACGGTCAAATAGGAAATTTTCCCGAACTTGAGACGTGACACGTATTTTTGGTGACAGCGGTGGGATATCTCGTGTTTCATTCCGGAAATTCAGCCGCGTAAGGAATACGATAAACCATGGCTACGCGAACGCCAACAAAAACGCGACACCAACCACCTCGAGCCGTCGCCGCCGGCGTAGATGCCGACCGCGATAAACGCGTAACTCGAGCAATTGATTTCCAAGACGCGCTCGCCGATCCGTTACCACGTACATCCGATACCGCGACCGTTAATAAGACGCCCGACAATACAATCTCGCTTATGCAACAGATCGAGCAAATGCGTCGTGAACTAGAGGCTCTTCGCCGTTCTCAGGACGTATCGCGTACCGATACGCTTCCTCTGTTACAAACAACATCGCCTAATTCACAAATAGAAACTCCGAGTTCGCACCACGATGAACTTTCCTGAAAGCAAGCTCTAGAAGCGGTACCGAATTATGACGGGCAAAATATGCCTGTCCTCCAATTTACCCGGGCGTGTAAACGGGCATACGACCTAATCCCAAACGGTTGCGAAAGGGCATTCACGCGTTTACTGAAATCTAAATTAAAAGGTCGCGCATACCTGGCACTCGAGGACGAGCCGTGCCATACTATTTTGGAATTTACCGATATACTTAGGAATTCGTTTGGCGCTATCCGCTCCGCTGACCACTACCGCGGAGAACTTACAAACATTTTTATGAAGCCGGGAGAATACATCTTAGAGTACATTAGCCGCGTGAAAGATTTGCGTACCGCCATCATAGACTGCGAGCGACTAACGCCGTACGCGTCTCACGGCAGCTTCTCGAACGTCGACGAACTAACACTCAGATGCTTTATCGACGGTCTTATACCCGAAATTCGCATCCAGATGCCAATAAATTCTTTTGAGTCACATAGGGACGCGTTTGCACGCGCTCGCGAATTGCATAAGAGACACGAGCTGGATTGCGATAGGTTACGCAATCCTCGCCCGCGCGCAGATCCTCGGGAAAGACGTCCCGAAATAATATGTTCTATTTGCAACAATTCCGGCCACTATGCGAGGGATTGCCGATCCAGGCCGCTTCCGCAACGAGAACCGCCGACCGATCAACGCGAATATTACCCGCGTACCGTTAATACCCATAGCAGGTATACCTCGACCCCGAGACCCGTTATCGAACAACCACGACCGCCTGCAGTGCGGGAGAAATACTGTAGGTACTGCAAGACTCCCGGCCACGAGATTGACGAATGCCGGAAACGTCAATATTATAATAATACTCGATATTCGGGAAACGAGAGTGGCCTCCCGCCGCGCCGCGAGACAGGACGCGAGGCCCATCCGAACATCCGCTCTCTCGCGACGAACGATATCCCCGCGGAAATCGTGGAGCCGGTGCCGCAATAAATTTAACAGGGAAAACAAACACGCCGAGTGTCGTACTAACTTCGAGTGCGCTAATTGAGCCCACCGAATTTATGATCGACACCGGTGCTGAAATAAATGTTATTAAGCATTCCGCGCTTTCCTCCCTCGCTCGCATCGACCCGTCGGAAACAGTGGTAATCACGGGGGTCACTAACGGGAAAACTACTACGATCGGTACCGTGAACATAGTCTTGTTTGTCCGCGTAGTGCCGTTTAATGTCGTAAGCGATGATTTTCCCCTCGGACCAGACGGCATTTTAGGTTCGGGTTTCTGCGCCGACGCGGAAATATCATTTCCAAAGGGATTAATAAAGTGGTACGGGAAAACAATCCCATTCAAATGTGAGATCGAACGTATCGAAAATAAGCCTCCGCCGGTTCCGTTCGTGACGACATCGAAAATCGCTGAAAAAGAAAACTCTACGCCGAGAAACATTCTAAAGACCGCCGAGAAGGTATATCGATCGTCGAAAAACGCTCCGAAAATCGCCGATAAATACTCCTCAACGCCACAAAATTTTTCAAAACCCTCGGAAAAGGTCTCTCTGCCGCCGCGAATGAACGTCGGGTTAAAAATACGAGTAATCAACTCACAAATTTCAGAGGGGATAATTCCTCGACTCGACATCGCGCCTGGCGTGTTTCTCGGAAACGCGCTGGTAAAGGTTAACGAAGGTGAAGCGATTACGCGAGTAATTAACTCAACCGATAGGACGGTCAAAATCGCTTTACCTGCCGTGAAACTGGAACCAGTGCAGGTCATATCTCCGATACCCGAGGAAGATTGCCCCGCGCTCTTCCCGGTCTTTCATAATCCAAATCCGCCCGTTAATACAAAATCAAATGCAAATCTAGCTCCAAATATCGCCCAATCCGCGCTGTTGGGTTCTTCCCAAAAAGGGAAAATATTAAATTCAAGTTCGCGTTCGACACCGTATCCCGGTTACGAACCTCCCCTTTGCTCTAGAAGCACGAGATCTTTAACATATGCACAAGTAGCAAAATCCGTTATAAAAGCCACACCGATCGAAAATAAACGTCCGTCGCAAAATCCTGTAACCGCGTCGAAACCTCGATTAAACCAATTAATCGAACTATTAAGGCTGAATCACCTCAACGACGAGGAAAGGCAATATGTTATCGGGTTGGTAGAAAAAACGCAAGACCTATTTTACATCGAAGGAGACACGTTAGGATATACAACAGCTACCACTCACAAAATTCCGACGGTCGACGATAGACCGATTAATGTCAAGCAATATAGATTTCCCCCTGCGCACAAAGAGGAGATTCGTGACCAGGTAGGGAAACTCTTGCAAAACGGTGTCATTCGAGATTCAAAGTCACCCTATAACTCGCCGTTGTGGGTTGTTCCAAAAAAAGCAGACTCGCAAGGGAATAAGCGCTGGCGCGTCGTAATAGATTATCGGGCATTGAACGAAAAATCTATCGCCGACGCTTATCCCTTGCCATGCATCACTGAAATACTTGACCAGCTTGGCAGTGCCAAGTATTTCAGCACGTTTGATTTAGCCAGCGGGTTTCATCAAATTCCAATGGAACCCGCTGACGCGCACAAAACGGCATTCTCCACACCGCATGGCCACTTTGAGTTTACGAGGATGCCGTTTGGTTTAAAAAATGCGCCCGCCACATTCCAGCGACTCATGGACAATGTGCTCGCGGGACTCCAAGGTAACGAACTTTTCGTTTACTTAGACGATATCGTAATTTACGCAAGCTCGCTACAAGAACACCAAGTCAAGTTCGATAAACTAACGCGCCGTCTGAGAGAGGCCAACCTGGTCCTCCAGCCGGATAAGTGCGAGTTCTTGAGGCGCGAAGTGAGTTACCTCGGGCACATAATCAGTGAGAGTGGCGTGAAACCGGATCCCGCTAAAGTAAGCGCTGTTCGAGATTTTCCCCGTCCGACCAATTCTAAACAAATAAAACAGTTCTTAGGCCTAGCAGGATACTATAGACGCTTTATTTCTAACTTCTCAAACATTTCGAAACCTTTAACCAACCTATTGAAGAAAGATGTTCAATTTATCTGGCGAAATGAACAAGAAAATGCATTTGTGAAACTACGAGACGCGCTATGCGAGGCGCCCATCTTACAATACCCGAATTTTAAATTACCATTCGTAATTACAACCGACGCATCAGCGGATGCTATAGGCGCTGTCCTGAGTCAAGGACCGATAGGCCGCGATTTACCGATCGCATACACGTCACGACTTCTGAATTCCGCCGAAAAAAATTACTCAACCATCGAAAAGGAATGTTTGGCCATTATTTACGCTGTACACCATTTCAGGCCGTACATTTACGGCAACCAATTTAAATTAGTCACTGACCACCGTCCACTGGTGTGGATGAATTCCGTGAAGGATCCATCCAGCCGTCTTGTGAGGTGGAGGCTCAAATTAGCTGAATACGATTACGAGATGATATATAAAACCGGAAAAACTAATTTAAACGCAGATGCGCTTTCTCGCAATCCAGTCAAAGTTCTTCCTATCACGCTATCATCATCTTCCGACGAAAATATATTTGACCCACTACCGAAACGCTACCAACGGAAAAAACACGTAGTTCCTCCTCCACCACCACCTTCTCCGAGTTCCGACGATAACCGTCCTACACAGGTTCCTACTATACCAAAACCAAGTCCTTCATTACCGGCGCCATTACCGACTTCCAGCTCAAAAACAGAAATGTACACACCAATGCCACACGAACACGTACGTTACGAACCGTTATTTAAATTCACTAGAGACACCATAGCGACTAGACGCGACAACAATGTAATTTTTATCACGCAATCGGGACATCCATACGACGCCGGCGCCAAAGAAATCGAAAAATCCGGAAAATTTTTATTTAACAAAAAGGACATAAATCTCGCGAAAGCCAGGGTAACCAAGATAGACGACCATTATCAAATTCAACTGCCCATAATAGAACACGCAAGTCGATCCATCGATTATCAAATTATTATTGAATCACTACGCTCATTGTTCGACGTAACTACCGAACTCCAACTAAAATCCTTTAGCATAGCACAAACCTCGCTCGATTCACTGCCATGGTCTCAGATTCAGAGAGCGTTACAGGACCTATTTTACGAACAACCGATTCAAATAACAGTATGCCAGGGTTTAATTCATATCCCACCCGAAGAAAAAAGATTAAAAATAATTCAGGATAATCACGACACACCCGTGGGAGGTCATAAAGGTGTAAATAAAACTTACTCGCGGATTAGAGAAAAATACTATTGGTCGAACATGAAATCACAAATCCAAGATTATATCAGCAAGTGCAGGAGCTGTCAGTTAGAAAAACTAGTTCGCGTTAAGACAAAGCAACCCTTGACATTAACAGACACTCCGGGATGTGCTTTCGACAAGATTTCCATGGACGTGATGGGTCCTCTCCCGACTACCCCCGACGGTTACACGAATATCCTAACCATCCAGGATCTTTTGACTAAGTACTCAGTAGCTATACCCTTGAAGCAAACATCAGCGGTCGATATTGCAGACGCACTAATTACTGGATTTATATGCAGATTCGGTTGCCCAAAGGGCATCCTAACAGACCAAGGTTCTAACTTTATTAACAGTTTGATTAAGGCAATCGCGATTAAGTTTAAAATAAAACAATACAAGTCCACCGCCTTCCACCCACAGACCAACGGCTCGGTGGAACGCTCCCATCATGTTCTCGCGGAGTACCTGAAACACTTCATCCACACCAGTAACGATTGGGAAAGATGGCTCCCGTATGCCATGCTTTCCTATAATACCAGCGTCCACGAGGGCACGCTGTATACACCTCACGAATTGGTTTTTGGCCGTATTGCGAGGGTTCCGTCAGACACACCGTTTCAAGATAACACAGAAAATGAAACATATTCAGATTATCTTATTAACCTCAACGATAAAATCAACAAGTCTCAGAAAATCGCAAGGGAAAATCTCGAAAACGCAAAACGCCGCGCAAAATTGTATTATGATAAGAAGGTAAATATTCAGAAATTCGAAGCAGGACAATGGGTTTTCTTGCTAAGAGAACCCAACAAACACAAATTTCAGTCCCAGTACGTGGGACCTTACAGAATCGTCGAAATTCTGAATAATAACAACGCCAAATTAGATATTAAAGGTAGATATAAGATCGTACATACAAATAAGCTAAAACTTTGTAAGAGAATGAGTAACGTGAGAGAGACAAAGACTGATAGTGCTAACGCGAAAAGTGAAAAAACTGAAAAACCGCGTACCAAAAACATTAAACACAGCAGTGACAGTAGTGTGAGAGCGCATAGTGCAAAAAACAGGCCATCGAGGGAAAGCAACTCCAACCAGGGTCATCCTACAGGAACGAAGCGAGCCCGCTGCAACACATCCGACGAGGACAATCTCGAAGTACGGCAACTAACCGGCAAAATCTCGAAAATGCAGTCTTCTCCACAGACGCACCTAGCAGTCAGGAGATCTTGGCAACGCCAAGATTCCTTTTTTAAGGGGGGAGGTGTGACGTCCGGCGTACCGCCTTCCACCCCCCAACGCCTCCCGCAGCACCCGGCAGGTCCATACGCACCGCCAGCCGCACGTAGCCACAAGGGACGAGCGCCCCTGTACACGGGCAACCAGCCCGATCGCCGAGCCAAGGCAGCCATCTACACACCCGGGGATTCGACCACTCGACCGCGCCACGACGCGCGACCTCGACGAAGTTGGAGGGTACGCAACCCCCAGCCGCAGCACGAAGACGCCATCGCACACTGCACAGAGTCAGCAGCTGTAAATCTCCATTATATATACTTCTCTAATGTCTACTCATAAGATATCTTAAGTCCGTAGCTAGTAAGCACACTACACGACCATGTATATACAGAAACAACACACACGAATAATTTTAAGGCAAATCTATGTTGAATACTAATTTCTAAATTACATTATAATCCGCTACGATACGCTCGAACAAGCGTCCGACGCGCCCGGCTCACGCTCAACGCGAGCCGCGCCCCTCCACGACCGGCCGCCCCACTTCGCGGGCCGAGCGGCCGCCCCACTCTGGGGCCCAACGACTCGCGCGCCGCGCGATCCGAGGAGGTCGCGGACACGCAAGTCAGAGATCAGTAATCGTCTGTCGCTCAAGCTGAACGGTCTTCAGCCTCATGCCTTCGGGCCAGTCTCTGCCTCACTTGGAGGTATTACAACTTCTAAATCAAAGTCAATTCTAATTCTAAAGTCTTGTTATTCTATTTCTAATATTAAACTAATTTTAACTTAGCTCGATAGGGACAGTAAGTGTAAGCGTAGGATTATTTAGAATATATCTTTATTTTATCAGAATTAATATCTCTCGTTAATACAATTCCTTGCAACACTCGAGTATAACACGAAGTCTTCCACGAGTTCTCGCGTATTAAACACATTCGAGTTTCACCGTAGTCGAGGCTTGGTAATCGATCGGTTAGAGAGGACCGCCGCTTAGCTGGATCGACCCATTGTCTCACTACGAGCGAATCTACGTCGACCTTCCACTCTTACGGACCGGCAAACTAGAGCGGACCGCCGCTTAGTGGACCCGTATCCGGACTTTGAGGAAGTAGGCTGAATGCGTTGTGCCGACGGTAGGAAAAGAACTCGACGCGCGGGAAGGAAGAATTTCATACGTCGATTGGTGCGAGAATACGCGGGCCTGGAAAGTCAAGTACCGATCTTCAGCTATTCAGCCACACTTCCTTGCTAGGAAATAGCGTCTGCAGATGTCTAGGTATCGTAGCAATAGAGTTCTAATGCTTCTTAAAACGCGATATCGCATCTCATTTCTGTGTTTCATAGTAAGATATAATATGATTTGCGAAGTGTCACGTATTCCTCGTCTACACTTCAAATGAATGTAAATGCGGCACTTCCTTGCTAGGAATTAGCTTCTGCAGAATTCTAGGTATCGTAGCAATAGAGTTCAAATGCTTCTTAAAACGAGATATTGCATCTCATATCTATGTTTCATGATAAGATATAATATTCATTGCGAAGTGTTATGCGTTCCTCATCTATGATTCAAATAAATGTAGATGCGACACTTCCTTGCTAGGAAATAGCGTCTGCAGATGTCTAGGTATCGTAGCGATAGAGTTCTAGTGCTTCTCAAAACGCAATATCGCATCTCATTTCTATGTTTCATGGTAAGATATAACATGATTTGCGAAGTGTTATGTATTCCTCGTCTACACTTCAAATGAATGTGAATGCGATACTTCCTCGCTAGGAAATAGCGTTTGCAGATGTCTACGTATCGTTGCAATAGCTTTCTAATGCTTCTTAAAACGCGATATCGCATCTCATTTCTATGTTTCATGGTACGATATAATATGATTTGCGAAGTTTCATGTATTCCTCGTCTACACTTCAAATGAATGTGACTGCGATATTTCCTCGCTAGGAAATAGCGTTTGCAGATGTCTACGTATCGTAGCAGTAGCTTTCTAATGCTTCTTAAAACGCGATATCGTATCTCATTTCTATGTTTCATGGTAAGATGTAATATGATTTGCGAAGTGTTATGTATTCCTCCTCTACACTTCAAATGAATGTAAGTGCGACACTTCCTTGCAAGGAAATAGCGTTTGCTGATGTCTACGTATCGAAGACATAGAGTTCAAATGCTTCTTAAAACGAGATATTGCATCTCATATCTATGTTTCATGATAAGATATAATATTCATTGCGAAGTGTTATACATTCCTCGTCTACGATTCAAATGAAAGTAAATGTGACACTTCCTTGCAAGGAAATAGCGTTTGCAGATTTCTACGTATCGGAACAATAGAGTTCTAATGCTTCTTAAAACGCGATATCGCATATCATTTCTATGTTTCGTGGTAAGATATAATATGATTTGCGAAGTGTCATGTATTCCTCGTCTACACTTCAAACGAATGTAAATGCGAGACTTCCTTGCTAGGAAATAGCGCCTGCAGATGTCTAGGTATCGTAGCAATAGTGTTCTAATACTTCTTAAAACGCGATATCGCATCTCATTTCTATGTTTCGTGGTAAGATATAATATGATTTGCGAAGTCTTATGTATTCCTCGTCTACACTTCAAATGAATGTAAATGCGACACTTCCTTGCTAGGAAATAGCGTCTGCAGATGTCAAGGTATCGTAGCAATAGTGTTCTAATGCTTCTTAAAACGCTATACCGCATCTCATTTCTATGTTTCGTGGTAAGATATAATATGATTTGCGAAGTCTTATGTATTCCTCGTCTACACTTCAAATGAATGTAAATGCGACACTTCCTTGGTAGGAAATAGCGTCTGCAGATGTCTAGGTATCGTAGCAATAGAGTTCTAATGCTTCTTAAAACGCGATATCGCATCTCATTTCTATGTTTCATGGTAAGATATAACATGATTTGCGAAGTCTTATGTATTCCTCGTCTACACTTCAAATGAATGTAAATGCGACACTTCCTTGGTAGGAAATAGCGTCTACAGATGTCTAGGTATCGTAGCGATAGAGTTCTAATGCTTCTCAAAACGCAATATCGCATCTCATTTCTATGTTTCATGGTAAGATATAACATGATTTGCGAAGTGTTATGTATTCCTCGTCTACACTTCAAATGAATGTGAATGCGATAGTTCCTCGCTAGGAAATAGCGTTTGCAGATGTCTACGTATCGTTGCAATAGCTTTCTAATGCTTCTTAAAACGCGAGATCGCATCTCATTTCTATGTTTCATGGTACGCTATAATATGATTTGCGAAGTTTCATGTATTCCTCGTCTACACTTCAAATGAATGTGACTGCGATATTTCTTCGCTAGGAAATAGCGTTTGCAGATGTCTACGTATCGTAGCAGTAGCTTTCTAATGCTTCTTAAAACGCGATATCGTATCTCATTTCTATTTTTCATGGTAAGATGTAATATGATTTGCGAAGTGTTATGCATTCCTCCTCTACACTTCAAATGAATGTAAGTGCGACACTTCCTTGCAAGGAAATAGCGTTTGCTGATGTCTACGTATCGAAGACATAGAGTTCAAAAGCTTCTTAAAACGCGATATCGCATCTCATTTCTATGTTTCATGGTACGATATAATATGATTTGCGAAGTTTCATGTATTCCTCGTCTACACTTCAAATGAATGTGACTGCGATATTTCCTCGCTAGGAAATAGCGTTTGCAGATGTCTACGTATCGTAGCAGTAGCTTTCTAATGCTTCTTAAAACGCGATATCGTATCTCATTTCTATGTTTCATGGTAAGATGTAATATGATTTGCGAAGTGTTATGTATTCCTCCTCTACACTTCAAATGAATGTAAGTGCGACACTTCCTTGCAAGGAAATAGCGTTTGCAGATGTCTACGTATCGTAGCAGTAGCTTTCTAATGCTTCTTAAAACGCGATATCGTATCTCATTTCTATGTTTCATGGTAAGATGTAATATGATTTGCGAAGTGTTATGTATTCCTCCTCTACACTTCAAATGAATGTAAGTGCGACACTTCCTTGCAAGGAAATAGCGTTTGCTGATGTCTACGTATCGAGGATATAGAGTTCAAATGCTTCTTAAAACGCGATATCGCATCTCATTTCTATGTTTCGTGGTAAGATATAATATGATTTGCGAAGTGTTATGTATTCCTCGTCTACACTTCAAATGAATGTAAATTCGACACTTCCTTGCTAGGAAATAGCGTCTGCAGATGTCAAGGTATCGTAGCAATAGTGTTCTAATGCTTCTTAAAACGCGATACCGCATCTCATTTCTATGTTTCGTGGTAAGATATAATATGATTTGCGAAGTCTTATGTATTCCTCGTCTACACTTCAAATGAACGTGACTGCGATATTTCCTCGCTAGGAAATAGCGTTTGCAGGTGTCTACCTATCGTAGCAATAGAATTCCAATGCATCTTAGAACGCGATATCGCATCACATTTCTATGTTTCATGGTAAGATGTAATATGATTTGCGAAGTCTTATGTATTCCTCGTCTACACTTCAAATGAATGTAAATGCGACACTTCCTTGGTAGGAAATAGCGTCTGCAGATGTCTAGTGTGACGTCCGGCGTACCGCCTTCCACCCCCCAACGCCTCCCGCAGCACCCGGCAGGTCCATACGCACCGCCAGCCGCACGTAGCCACAAGGGACGAGCGCCCCTGTACACGGGCAACCAGCCCGATCGCCGAGCCAAGGCAGCCATCTACACACCCGGGGATTCGACCACTCGACCGCGCCACGACGCGCGACCTCGACGAAGTTGGAGGGTACGCAACCCCCAGCCGCAGCACGAAGACGCCATCGCACACTGCACAGAGTCAGCAGCTGTAAATCTCCATTATATATACTTCTCTAATGTCTACTCATAAGATATCTTAAGTCCGTAGCTAGTAAGCACACTACACGACCATGTATATACAGAAACAACACACACGAATAATTTTAAGGCAAATCTATGTTGAATACTAATTTCTAAATTACATTATAATCCGCTACGATACGCTCGAACAAGCGTCCGACGCGCCCGGCTCACGCTCAACGCGAGCCGCGCCCCTCCACGACCGGCCGCCCCACTTCGCGGGCCGAGCGGCCGCCCCACTCTGGGGCCCAACGACTCGCGCGCCGCGCGATCCGAGGAGGTCGCGGACACGCAAGTCAGAGATCAGTAATCGTCTGTCGCTCAAGCTGAACGGTCTTCAGCCTCATGCCTTCGGGCCAGTCTCTGCCTCACTTGGAGGTATTACAACTTCTAAATCAAAGTCAATTCTAATTCTAAAGTCTTGTTATTCTATTTCTAATATTAAACTAATTTTAACTTAGCTCGATAGGGACAGTAAGTGTAAGCGTAGGATTATTTAGAATATATCTTTATTTTATCAGAATTAATATCTCTCGTTAATACAATTCCTTGCAACACTCGAGTATAACACGAAGTCTTCCACGAGTTCTCGCGTATTAAACACATTCGAGTTTCACCGTAGTCGAGGCTTGGTAATCGATCGGTTAGAGAAGACCGCCGCTTAGCTGGATCGACCCATTGTCTCACTACGAGCGAATCTACGTCGACCTTCCACTCTTACGGACCGGCAAACTAGAGCGGACCGCCGCTTAGTGGACCCGTATCCGGACTTTGAGGAAGTAGGCTGAATGCGTTGTGCCGACGGTAGGAAAAGAACTCGACGCGCGGGAAGGAAGAATTTCATACGTCGATTGGTGCGAGAATACGCGGGCCTGGAAAGTCAAGTACCGATCTTCAGCTATTCAGCCACACTTCCTTGCTAGGAAATAGCGTCTGCAGATGTCTAGGTATCGTAGCAATAGAGTTCTAATGCTTCTTAAAACGCGATATCGCATCTCATTTCTGTGTTTCATAGTAAGATATAATATGATTTGCGAAGTGTCACGTATTCCTCGTCTACACTTCAAATGAATGTAAATGCGGCACTTCCTTGCTAGGAATTAGCTTCTGCAGAATTCTAGGTATCGTAGCAATAGAGTTCAAATGCTTCTTAAAACGAGATATTGCATCTCATATCTATGTTTCATGATAAGATATAATATTCATTGCGAAGTGTTATGCGTTCCTCATCTATGATTCAAATAAATGTAGATGCGACACTTCCTTGCTAGGAAATAGCGTCTGCAGATGTCTAGGTATCGTAGCGATAGAGTTCTAGTGCTTCTCAAAACGCAATATCGCATCTCATTTCTATGTTTCATGGTAAGATATAACATGATTTGCGAAGTGTTATGTATTCCTCGTCTACACTTCAAATGAATGTGAATGCGATACTTCCTCGCTAGGAAATAGCGTTTGCAGATGTCTACGTATCGTTGCAATAGCTTTCTAATGCTTCTTAAAACGCGATATCGCATCTCATTTCTATGTTTCATGGTACGATATAATATGATTTGCGAAGTTTCATGTATTCCTCGTCTACACTTCAAATGAATGTGACTGCGACACTTCCTTGCTAGGAAATAGCGTCTGCAGATGTCAAGGTATCGTAGCAATAGTGTTCTAATGCTTCTTAAAACGCTATACCGCATCTCATTTCTATGTTTCGTGGTAAGATATAATATGATTTGCGAAGTCTTATGTATTCCTCGTCTACACTTCAAATGAATGTAAATGCGACACTTCCTTGGTAGGAAATAGCGTCTGCAGATGTCTAGGTATCGTAGCAATAGAGTTCTAATGCTTCTTAAAACGCGATATCGCATCTCATTTCTATGTTTCATGGTAAGATATAACATGATTTGCGAAGTCTTATGTATTCCTCGTCTACACTTCAAATGAATGTAAATGCGACACTTCCTTGGTAGGAAATAGCGTCTACAGATGTCTAGGTATCGTAGCGATAGAGTTCTAATGCTTCTCAAAACGCAATATCGCATCTCATTTCTATGTTTCATGGTAAGATATAACATGATTTGCGAAGTGTTATGTATTCCTCGTCTACACTTCAAATGAATGTGAATGCGATAGTTCCTCGCTAGGAAATAGCGTTTGCAGATGTCTACGTATCGTTGCAATAGCTTTCTAATGCTTCTTAAAACGCGATATCGCATCTCATTTCTATGTTTCATGGTACGCTATAATATGATTTGCGAAGTTTCATGTATTCCTCGTCTACACTTCAAATGAATGTGACTGCGATATTTCTTCGCTAGGAAATAGCGTTTGCAGATGTCTACGTATCGTAGCAGTAGCTTTCTAATGCTTCTTAAAACGCGATATCGTATCTCATTTCTATTTTTCATGGTAAGATGTAATATGATTTGCGAAGTGTTATGCATTCCTCCTCTACACTTCAAATGAATGTAAGTGCGACACTTCCTTGCAAGGAAATAGCGTTTGCTGATGTCTACGTATCGAAGACATAGAGTTCAAAAGCTTCTTAAAACGCGATATCGCATCTCATTTCTATGTTTCATGGTACGATATAATATGATTTGCGAAGTTTCATGTATTCCTCGTCTACACTTCAAATGAATGTGACTGCGATATTTCCTCGCTAGGAAATAGCGTTTGCAGATGTCTACGTATCGTAGCAGTAGCTTTCTAATGCTTCTTAAAACGCGATATCGTATCTCATTTCTATGTTTCATGGTAAGATGTAATATGATTTGCGAAGTGTTATGTATTCCTCCTCTACACTTCAAATGAATGTAAGTGCGACACTTCCTTGCAAGGAAATAGCGTTTGCAGATGTCTACGTATCGTAGCAGTAGCTTTCTAATGCTTCTTAAAACGCGATATCGTATCTCATTTCTATGTTTCATGGTAAGATGTAATATGATTTGCGAAGTGTTATGTATTCCTCCTCTACACTTCAAATGAATGTAAGTGCGACACTTCCTTGCAAGGAAATAGCGTTTGCTGATGTCTACGTATCGAGGATATAGAGTTCAAATGCTTCTTAAAACGCGATATCGCATCTCATTTCTATGTTTCGTGGTAAGATTTAATATGATTTGCGAAGTGTTATGTATTCCTCGTCTACACTTCAAATGAATGTAAATGCGACACTTCCTTGCTAGGAAATAGCGTCTGCAGATGTCAAGGTATCGTAGCAATAGTGTTCTAATGCTTCTTAAAACGCGATACCGCATCTCATTTCTATGTTTCGTGGTAAGATATAATATGATTTGCGAAGTCTTATGTATTCCTCGTCTACACTTCAAATGAACGTGACTGCGATATTTCCTCGCTAGGAAATAGCGTTTGCAGGTGTCTACCTATCGTAGCAATAGAATTCCAATGCATCTTAGAACGCGATATCGCATCACATTTCTATGTTTCATGGTAAGATGTAATATGATTTGCGAAGTCTTATGTATTCCTCGTCTACACTTCAAATGAATGTAAATGCGACACTTCCTTGGTAGGAAATAGCGTCTGCAGATGTCTAGTGTGACGTCCGGCGTACCGCCTTCCACCCCCCAACGCCTCCCGCAGCACCCGGCAGGTCCATACGCACCGCCAGCCGCACGTAGCCACAAGGGACGAGCGCCCCTGTACACGGGCAACCAGCCCGATCGCCGAGCCAAGGCAGCCATCTACACACCCGGGGATTCGACCACTCGACCGCGCCACGACGCGCGACCTCGACGAAGTTGGAGGGTACGCAACCCCCAGCCGCAGCACGAAGACGCCATCGCACACTGCACAGAGTCAGCAGCTGTAAATCTCCATTATATATACTTCTCTAATGTCTACTCATAAGATATCTTAAGTCCGTAGCTAGTAAGCACACTACACGACCATGTATATACAGAAACAACACACACGAATAATTTTAAGGCAAATCTATGTTGAATACTAATTTCTAAATTACATTATAATCCGCTACGATACGCTCGAACAAGCGTCCGACGCGCCCGGCTCACGCTCAACGCGAGCCGCGCCCCTCCACGACCGGCCGCCCCACTTCGCGGGCCGAGCGGCCGCCCCACTCTGGGGCCCAACGACTCGCGCGCCGCGCGATCCGAGGAGGTCGCGGACACGCAAGTCAGAGATCAGTAATCGTCTGTCGCTCAAGCTGAACGGTCTTCAGCCTCATGCCTTCGGGCCAGTCTCTGCCTCACTTGGAGGTATTACAACTTCTAAATCAAAGTCAATTCTAATTCTAAAGTCTTGTTATTCTATTTCTAATATTAAACTAATTTTAACTTAGCTCGATAGGGACAGTAAGTGTAAGCGTAGGATTATTTAGAATATATCTTTATTTTATCAGAATTAATATCTCTCGTTAATACAATTCCTTGCAACACTCGAGTATAACACGAAGTCTTCCACGAGTTCTCGCGTATTAAACACATTCGAGTTTCACCGTAGTCGAGGCTTGGTAATCGATCGGTTAGAGAGGACCGCCGCTTAGCTGGATCGACCCATTGTCTCACTACGAGCGAATCTACGTCGACCTTCCACTCTTACGGACCGGCAAACTAGAGCGGACCGCCGCTTAGTGGACCCGTATCCGGACTTTGAGGAAGTAGGCTGAATGCGTTGTGCCGACGGTAGGAAAAGAACTCGACGCGCGGGAAGGAAGAATTTCATACGTCGATTGGTGCGAGAATACGCGGGCCTGGAAAGTCAAGTACCGATCTTCAGCTATTCAGCCATCCTCGCCGTGACTCCTCCGCACACCGGCCGTCCTGCACAGCCGTCTTCACCGCAGAGTACAGAGAAGTCCAACACCACCGAGCAGTCTCGCTGGAAACTCATCCCTTTGACGATTCCGCCTCACAGCCCGTATACTGGGACCATTCCGGAGGGGGATCCACGTTTCCAGCGGTATCTACAAACGAAAGCCGATTAAAGCAGCCACTCAAGCCATCAAAAGGTAGGTGAACGTCCTTGTTCACCGCGTCCGCGTTTCGTACCAGTGTTTCGCGAGCCATAAAGAACCCGGCGTCCGCCGCAATTCAGCGCGCAGATTTCGGAGACGGCTACGTGTCGATCACGGTCAAATAGGAAATTTTCCCGAACTTGAGACGTGACACTAGGTATCGTAGCGATAGAGTTGTAATGCTTCTCAAAACGCAATATCGCATCTCATTTCTATGTTTCATGGTAAGATATAACATGATTTGCGAAGTGTTATGTATTCCTCCTCTACACTTCAAATGAATGTAAGTGCGACACTTCCTTGCAAGGAAATAGCGTTTGCTGATGTCTACGTATCGAAGACATAGAGTTCAAAAGCTTCTTAAAACGAGATATTGCATCTCATATCTATGTTTCATGATAAGATATAATATTCATTGCGAAGTGTTATACATTCCTCGTCTACGATTCAAATGAAGGTAAATGCGACACTTCCTTGTTAGGAAATAGCGTCTGCAGATGTCTAGGTATCGTAGCAATAGAGTTCTAATGCTTCCTAAAACGCGATATCGCATCTCATTTCTACGTTTCATGGTAAGATGTAATATGATTTGCGAAGTGTTATGTATTCGTCGTCTACACTTCAAATGAATGTAAATGTGACACTTCCTTGCAAGGAAATAGCGTTTGCAGATTTCTACGTATCGGAGCAATAGAGTTCTAATGCTTCTTAAAACGCGATATCGCATATCATTTCTATGTTTCGTGGTAAGATATAATATGATTCGCGAAGTGTCATGTATTCCTCGTCTACACTTCAAATGAATGTAAATGCGACACTCCCTTGAAAGGAAATAGCGTCTGCAGATGTCTAGGTATCGTAGCGATAGAGTTCTAATGCTTCTCAAAACGCAATATCGCATCTCATTTCTATGTTTCATGGTAAGATATAATATGATTTGCGAAGTGTGATTTATTCCTCGTCTAAACTTCAAATGAATGTAAATGCGACAATTCATTGCAAGGAAATAGCGTTTGCAGATGTCTGCCTATCGTAGCAGTAGAGTTCTTATGCTTCTTAAAACGCGATATCGCATCTCATTTCTATGTTTCATGGTAAGTTATAATATTCATTGCGAAGTGTTATGCATTCCTCGTCTGCGATTCAAATGAACGTAAATGCGACACTTCCTTGCAAGGAAATAGCGTTTGCAGATGTCTACGTCTCGTAACAATAGAGTTCCTATGATTCTTAAAACGCGATATCGCATCTCATTTCTATGTTTCATGGTAAGATATAATATGATTTGCGAAGTGTCATGTATTCCTCGTCAACACTTCAGATGAATGTAAATGCGACACTTCCTTGCTAGGAAATAGCGACTGCACATGTCTAGGTATCGTAGCAATAGAGTTCTAATGCTTTTTAAAACGCGATATCGCATCTCATTCCTGTGTTTCATAGTAAGATATAATATGATTCGCGAAGTGTCATGTATTCCTCGTTTACACTTCAAATGAATGTAAATGCGACACTTCCTTGCTAGGAAATAGCGTCTGCAGAATTCTAGGTATCGTAGCAATAGAGTTCAAATGCTTCTTGAAACGAGATATTGCATCTCATATCTATGTTTCATGATAAGATATAATATTCATTGCGAAGTGTTATGCGTTCCTCATCTATGATTCAAATGAATGTAAATGCGACACTTCCTTGCTAGGAAATAGCGTCTGCAGATGTCTAGGTATCGTAGCGATAGAGTTCTAATGCTTCCTAAAACGCGATATCGCATCTCATTTCTACGTTTCATGGTAAGATGTAATATGATTTGCGAAGTGTTATGTATTCGTCGTCTACACTTCAAATGAATGTAAATGTGACACTTCCTTGCAAGGAAATAGCGTTTGCAGATGTCTACGTATCGTAGCAATAGATTTCTAATGCTTCTTAGAACGCGATATCGCTTCTCATTTCTATGTTTCATGGTAAGATATAATATGATTTGCGAAGTGTTATGTATTCCTCGTCTACACTTCAAATGAATGTAAATGCGACACTTCCTTGCAAGGAAGTAGCGTTTGCAGATGTCTACGTATCGTAGCAATGGAGTTCTTATGATTCTTAAAACGCAATATCGCATCTCATTTCTATGTTTCATGGTAAGATATAATATGATTTGCGAAGTGTCATGTATTCCTCGTCTACACTTCAAATGAATGTAAATGCGACACTTCCTTGCTAGGAAATAGCGTCTGCAGATGTCTAGGTATCGTAGCAATATAGTTCTAATGCTTCTCAAAACGCAATATCGCACCTCATTTCTATGTTTCATGGTAAGATATAACATGATTTGCGAAGTGTTATGTATTACTCGTCTACACTTCAAATGAATGTGAATGCGATACTTCCTCGCTAGGAAATAGCGTTTGCAGATGTCTACGTATCGCAGCAATATAGTTCTTGTGATTGTTAAAACGCGATATCACATCTCATTTCTATGTTTCATGGTAAGATATAATATGACCTGCGAAGTGTTATGTATTCCTCGTCTACACTTCAAATGAATGTAAATGCGACACTTCCTTGCTAGGAAATACCGTCTGCAGATGTCTAGGTATCGTAGCCATAGAGTTCAAATGCTTCTTAAAACGAGATATAGCATCTCATATCTACGTTTCATGATAAGATATAATATTCATTGCGAAGTGTTATGTATTCCTCGTCTACACTTCATATGAATGTTAATGCGACACTTCCTTGCAAGGAAAGAGCGTTTGCAGATTTCTGTGTATCGTAGCTATAGAGTTCTTATGATTCTTAAAACGCGATATCGCATCTCATTTCTATGTTTCATGGGTTAGATATAATATGATTTGCGAAGTGTTATGTATTCTTCGTCTACACTTCAAATGAATGTAAATGCGACACTTCCTTGCAAGGATATAGCGTTTGCAGATGTCTACCTTTCGTAGCAGTAGAGTTCTAATGCTTCTTAAAACGCGATATCGCTTCTCATTTCTATGTTTCATGGTAAGATATAATATGATTTGCGAAGTGTTATGTATTCCTCGTCTACACTTCAAATGAATGTAAATGCGACACTTCCTTGCAAAGAAATAGCGTTTGCAGATGTCTACGTATCGTAGCAATTGATTTCAAATGCTTCTTAAAACGCGATATCGCATCACATTTCTATGTTTCATGGTAAGATATAATATGATTTGCGTAGTGTTATGTATTCCTCGTCTACACTTCATATGAATGTAAATGCGGCACTTCCTTGCTAGGAAATAGCGTCTGCAGATGTCTAGGTATCGTAGCAATAGAGTTCAAGTGCTTCTTAAAACGAGATATTGCATCTCATATCTATGTTTCATGATAAGATATAATATTCATTGCGAAGTGTTATGCATTCCTCGTCTACGATTCAAATGAATGTAAATGCGACTCTTCCTTGCAAGGAAATAGCGTTTGCAGATGTCTACGTATCGTAGCAATAGAGTTCTTATGATTCTTAAAACGCGATATAGCATCTCATTTCTATGATTCATGGTAAGATATAATATAGTTTGCGAAGTACTATGTATTCCTCGTTTACACTTCAAATGAATGTGAATGCGACACTTCCTCGCTAGGAAATAGCGTTTGCAGATGTCTACGAATCGTAGCAATAGATTTCTAATGCTTCTTAAAACGCGATATCGCATCTCATTCCTATGTTTCATGGTAAGATATAATATGATTTGCGAAGTGTTATATATTCCTCGTCTACACTTCAAATGAATGTAAATGCGACACATCCTTGCAAGGGAATAGCGTTTGCAGATGTCTACGTATCGTAGCAATAGGGTTCTTATGATTCTCAAAACGCGATATCGCATCTTACTTCTATGTTTCATGGTAAGATATAATATGATTTGCGAAGTGTTATGTATTCCTCTTCTACACTTCAAATGAATGTAAATGCGAAACTTCCTTGCTAGGAAATAGCGTCTGCAGATGTCTAGGCATCGTAGCGATAGAGTTCTAATGCTTCTTAAAACGCGATATCGCACCTCATTTCTATGTTTCATGGTAAGATATAATATGATTTGCGAAGTGTTATGTACTCCTCGTCTACACTTCAAATGAATGTAAATGCGACACTTCCTTGAAATGAAATAGCGTCTGCAGATGGCTAGGTATCGTAGCGATAGGATTCTAATGTTTCTCAAAACACAATATCGCATCTCATTTCTATGTTTCATGGTAAGATATAATATGATTTGCGAAGTGTTATGTACTCCTCGTCTACACTTCAAATAAATGTAAATGCGACACTTCCTAGCAAGGAAATAGCGTCTGCAGATGTCTAGGTATCGTAGCGATAGAGTTCTAATACTTCTCAAAACGCAATATCGCATCTCATTTCTATGTTTCATGGTAAGATATAATATGATTTGTGAAGTTTGATGTATTCCTCGTCTACACTTCAAATGAATGTAAATGCAACACTTCCTTGCAAGGAAATAGCGTTTGCAGATGTCTGCCTATCGTAGCAGTAGAGTTCTCATGCTTCTAAAAACGCGATATCGCATCTCATTTCTATGTTTCATGGTAAGGTATAATATTCATTGCGAAGTGTTATGCATTCCTCGTCTGCGATTCAAATGAACGTAAATGCGACACTTCCTTGCAAGGAAATAGCGTTTGCAGATGTCTACGTATCGTAACAGTAGAGTTCCTATGATTCTTAAAACGCGATATCACATCTCATTTCTGTGTTTCATAGTAAGATATTATATGATTTGCGAAGTGTTATGCATTCCTCGTCTACACTTCAAATGAATGTAAATGAGACACTTCCTTGCAAGGAAATAGCGTTTGCAGATGTCTACGTATCACAGCAATGGAGTTCTTATGATTCTTAAAACGCGATATCGCATCTCATTTCTATGTTTCATGGTAAGATATAATATGATTTGCGAAGTGTTATGTATTCCTCGTCTACACTTCAAATGAATGTAAATGCGACACTTCCTTGCAAGGAAATAGCGTTTGCAGATGCCTACGTATCGAAGCAATAGAGTTCAAATGCTTATTAAAACGAGATATTGCATCGCATATCTATGTTTCATGATAAGATATAATATTCATTGCGTAGTGTTATGCATTCCTCGTCTGCGATTCAAAAGAACGTAAATGCGACACTTCCTTGCAAGGTAATAGCGTTTGCAGATGTCTACGTATCGTAACAGTAGAGTTCTTATGATTCTTAAAACGCGATATCGCATCTCATTTCTATGTTTCATGGTAAGATATAATATGATTTGCGAAGTGTCATGTATTCCTCGTCTACACTTCAAATGAATGTAAATGCGACACTTCCTTGCTAGGAAATAGCTTCTGCAAATGTCTAGGTATCGTAGCAATATAGTTCTAATGCTTCTTAAAACGCGATATCGCACCTCATTTCTATGTTTCATGGTAAGATATAATATGATTTGCGAAGTGTCATGTATTCCTCGTCTACACTTCAAATGAATGTAAATGCGACACTTCCTTGCTAGGAAATAGCGTCTGCAGATATCTAGGTATCGTAGCAATAGAGTTCTAATGCTTCTGTAAACGCGATATCGCATCTCATTTCTGTGTTTCATAGTAAGATATTATATGATTTGCGAAGTGTTACGTATTCCTCGTCTACACTTCAAATGAATGTAAATGCGACACTTCCTTGCAAGGAAATAGCGTTTGCAGATGTCTACATATCGTAGCAATGGAGTTCTTATGATTCTTAAAACGCGATATCGCATCTCATTTCTATGTTTCATGGTAAGATATAATATGATTTGCGAAGTGTTATGTATTCCACGTCTACACTTCAAATGAATGTAAATGCGACACTTCCTTGCAAGGAAATAGCGTCTGCAGATGTCTAGGTATCGTAGCAATAGAGTTCTAATGCTTCTATAAACGAGATATCGCATCTCATTTCTGTGTTTCATAGTAAGATATTATATGATTTGCGAAGTGTTATGTATTCCTCGTCTACACTTCAAATGAATGTAAAGGCGACACTTCCTTGCAAGGAAATAGCGTTTGCAGATGTCTACGTATCGAAGCAATAGAGTTCAAATGCTTCTTAAAACGAGATATAGCATCTCATATCTACGTTTCATGATAAGATATAATATTCATTGCGAAGTGTTATGCATTCCTCGTATACGATTCAAATGAATGTAAATGCGACACTTTCTTGCAAGGAAATAGCGTTTGCAGATGTCTACGTATCGTAGCAATAGAGTTCTTGTGATTCTTAAAACGCGATATCGCATCTCATTTCTATGTTTCATGTTAAGATATAATATGATTTGCGAGGTGTTATGTATTCCTCATCTACACTTCAAATGAATGTAAATGCGTCACTTCCTTGCAAGGAAATAGCGTTTGCAGATTTCTAGGTATCGCAGCAATAGAGTTCTAATGCTCCTCAAAACGCAATATCGCATCTCATTTCTATGTTTCATGGTAAGATATAATATGATTTGCGAAGTGTGATGTATTCCACGTCTACACTTCAAATGAATGTAAATGCGACACTTCCTTGCAAGGAAATAGCGTCTGCAGATGTCTAGGTATCGTAGCAATAGAGTTCTAATGCTTCTATAAACGAGATATCGCATCTCATTTCTGTGTTTCATAGTAAGATATTATATGATTTGCGAAGTGTTATGTATTCCTCGTCTACACTTCAAATGAATGTAAAGGCGACACTTCCTTGCAAGGAAATAGCGTTTGCAGATGTCTACGTATCGAAGCAATAGAGTTCAAATGCTTCTTAAAACGAGATATAGCATCTCATATCTACGTTTCATGATAAGATATAATATTCATTGCGAAGTGTTATGCATTCCTCGTATACGATTCAAATGAATGTAAATGCGACACTTTCTTGCAAGGAAATAGCGTTTGCAGATGTCTACGTATCGTAGCAATAGAGTTCTTGTGATTCTTAAAACGCGATATCGCATCTCATTTCTATGTTTCATGTTAAGATATAATATGATTTGCGAAGTGTTATGTATTCCTCATCTACACTTCAAATGAATGTAAATGCGTCACTTCCTTGCAAGGAAATAGCGTTTGCAGATTTCTAGGTATCGCAGCAATAGAGTTCTAATGCTCCTCAAAACGCAATATCGCATCTCATTCCTATGTTTCATGGTAAGATATAATATGATTTGCGAAGTGTGATGTATTCCTCGTCTACACTTCAAATGAATGTAAATGCGACACTTCCTTGCAAGGATATAGCGTTTGCAGATGTCTACCTTTCGTAGCAGTAGAGTTCTAATGCTTCTTAAAACGCGATATCGCTTCTCATTTCTATGTTTCATGGTAAGATATAATATGATTTGCGAAGTGTTATGTATTCCTCGTCTACACTTCAAATGAATGTAAATGCGACACTTCCTTGGAAAGAAATAGCGTTTGCAGATGTCTACGTATCGTAGCAATAGAGTTCTCATGATTCTTAAAACGCGATATCGCATCTCATTCCTATGTTTCATGGTAAGATATAATATGATTTGCGAAGTGTGATGTATTCCTCGTCTACACTTCAAATGAATGTAAATGCGACACTTCCTTGCAAGGATATAGCGTTTGCAGATGTCTACCTTTCGTAGCAGTAGAGTTCTAATGCTTCTTAAAACGCGATATCGCTTCTCATTTCTATGTTTCATGGTAAGATATAATATGATTTGCGAAGTGTTATGTATTCCTCGTCTACACTTCAAATGAATGTAAATGCGACACTTCCTTGGAAAGAAATAGCGTTTGCAGATGTCTACGTATCGTAGCAATAGAGTTCTTATGATTCTTAAAACGCGATATCGCATCTCATTTCTATGGTTCATGGTAAGATATAATATGATTTGCGATGTGTTATGTATTCCTCGTTTACACTTCAAATGAATGTGAATGCGACACTTCCTCGCTAGGAAATAGCGTTTGCAGATGTCTACGTATCGTAGCAATAGGGTTTTTATGATTCTCAAAACGCGATATCGCATCTCACTTCTATGTTTCATGGTAAGATATAATATGATTTGCGAAGTGTTATGTATTCCTCGTCTACACTTCAAATGAATGTAAATGCGAAACTTCCTTGCTAGGAAATAGCGTCTGCAGATGTCTAGGCATCGTAGCGATAGAGTTCTAATGCTTCTTAAAACGCGATATCGCACCTCATTTCTATGTTTCATGGTAAGATATAATATGATTTGCGAAGTGTTATGTACTCCTCGTCTACACTTCAAATGAATGTAAATGCGACACTTCCTTGAAATGAAATAGCGTCTGCAGATGGCTAGGTATCGTAGCGATAGGGTTCTAATGTTTCTCAAAACACAATATCGCATCTCATTTCTATGTTTCATGGTAAGGTATAATATTCATTGCGAAGTGTTATGCATTCCTCGTCTGCGATTCAAATGAACGTAAATGCGACACTTCCTTGCAAGGAAATAGCGTTTGCAGATGTCTACGTATCCTAACAATAGAGTTCCTATGATTCTTAAAACGCGATATCACATCTCATTTCTGTGTTTCATAGTAAGATATTATATGATTTGCGAAGTGTTATGCATTCCTCGTCTACACTTCAAATGAATGTAAATGAGACACTTCCTTGCAAGGAAATAGCGTTTGCAGATGTCTACGTATCACAGCAATGGAGTTCTTATGATTCTTAAAACGCGATATCGTATCTCATTCCTATGTTTCATGGTAAGATATAATATGATTTGCGAAGTGTTATGTATTCCTCGTCTACACTTCAAATGAATGTAAATGCGACACTTCCTTGCAAGGAAATAGCGTTTGCAGATGCCTACGTATCGAAGCAATAGAGTTCAAATGCTTATTAAAACGAGATATTGCATCGCATATCTATGTTTCATGATAAGATATAATATTCATTGCGTAGTGTTATGCATTCCTCGTCTGCGATTCAAAAGAACGTAAATGCGACACTTCCTTGCAAGGTAATAGCGTTTGCAGATGTCTACGTATCGTAACAGTAGAGTTCTTATGATTCTTAAAACGCGATATCGCATCTCATTTCTATGTTTCATGGTAAGATATAATATAATTTGCGAAGTGTCATGTATTCCTCGTCTACACTTCAAATGAATGTAAATGCGACACTTCCTTGCTAGGAAATAGCTTCTGCAGATGTCTAGGTATCGTAGCAATATAGTTCTAATGCTTCTTAAAACGCGATATCGCACCTCATTTCTATGTTTCATGGTAAGATATAATATGATTTGCGAAGTGTCATGTATTCCTCGTCTACACTTCAAATGAATGTAAATGCGACACTTCCTTGCTAGGAAATAGCGTCTGCAGATATCTAGGTATCGTAGCAATAGAGTTCTAATGCTTCTGTAAACGCGATATCGCATCTCATTTCTGTGTTTCATAGTAAGATATTATATGATTTGCGAAGTGTTATGTATTCCTCGTCTACACTTCAAATGAATGTAAATGCGACACTTCTTTGCAAGGAAATAGCGTTTGCAGATGTCTACGTATCGAAGCAATAGAGTTCAAGTGCTTCTTAAAACGAGATATTGCATCACATATCTATGTTTCATGCTAAGATATATTATTCATTGCGAAGTGTCATGCATTCTACGTCTACGATTCAAATGAACGTAAATGCGACACTTCCTTGCTAGGAAATAGCGTCTGCAGTTTTCTAGGTATCGTAGCAATAGAGTTCTAATGCTTCTTAAAACGCGATATAGCATCTCATTTCTATGTTTCATGGTAGGATATTATATGATTTGCGAAGTGTTATGTATTCCTCGTCTACACTTCAAATGAATGTAAATGCGATACTTCCTTGTAAGGAAATAGCGTCTGCAGATGTCTACGTATCGTAGCAATAGAGTTCTTATGATTCTTAAAACGCGATATCGCATCTCATTTCTATGTTTCATGTTAAGATATAATATGATTTGCGAAGTGTTATGTATTCCTCATCTACACTTCAAATGAATGTAAATGCGTCACTTCCTTGCAAGGAAATAGCGTTTGCAGATTTCTAGGTATCGCAGCAATAGAGTTCTAATGCTCCTCAAAACGCAATATCGCATCTCATTTCTATGTTTCATGGTAAGATATAATATGATTTGCGAAGTGTGATGTATTCCACGTCTACACTTCAAATGAATGTAAATGCGACACTTCCTTGCAAGGAAATAGCGTCTGCAGATGTCTAGGTATCGTAGCAATAGAGTTCTAATGCTTCTATAAACGAGATATCGCATCTCATTTCTGTGTTTCATAGTAAGATATTATATGATTTGCGAAGTGTTATGTATTCCTCGTCTACACTTCAAATGAATGTAAAGGCGACACTTCCTTGCAAGGAAATAGCGTTTGCAGATGTCTACGTATCGAAGCAATAGAGTTCAAATGCTTCTTAAAACGAGATATAGCATCTCATATCTACGTTTCATGATAAGATATAATATTCATTGCGAAGTGTTATGCATTCCTCGTATACGATTCAAATGAATGTAAATGCGACACTTTCTTGCAAGGAAATAGCGTTTGCAGATGTCTACGTATCGTAGCAATAGAGTTCTTGTGATTCTTAAAACGCGATATCGCATCTCATTTCTATGTTTCATGTTAAGATATAATATGATTTGCGAAGTGTTATGTATTCCTCATCTACACTTCAAATGAATGTAAATGCGTCACTTCCTTGCAAGGAAATAGCGTTTGCAGATTTCTAGGTATCGCAGCAATAGAGTTCTAATGCTCCTCAAAACGCAATATCGCATCTCATTCCTATGTTTCATGGTAAGATATAATATGATTTGCGAAGTGTGATGTATTCCTCGTCTACACTTCAAATGAATGTAAATGCGACACTTCCTTGCAAGGATATAGCGTTTGCAGATGTCTACCTTTCGTAGCAGTAGAGTTCTAATGCTTCTTAAAACGCGATATCGCTTCTCATTTCTATGTTTCATGGTAAGATATAATATGATTTGCGAAGTGTTATGTATTCCTCGTCTACACTTCAAATGAATGTAAATGCGACACTTCCTTGGAAAGAAATAGCGTTTGCAGATGTCTACGTATCGTAGCAATAGAGTTCTCATGATTCTTAAAACGCGATATCGCATCTCATTCCTATGTTTCATGGTAAGATATAATATGATTTGCGAAGTGTGATGTATTCCTCGTCTACACTTCAAATGAATGTAAATGCGACACTTCCTTGCAAGGATATAGCGTTTGCAGATGTCTACCTTTCGTAGCAGTAGAGTTCTAATGCTTCTTAAAACGCGATATCGCTTCTCATTTCTATGTTTCATGGTAAGATATAATATGATTTGCGAAGTGTTATGTATTCCTCGTCTACACTTCAAATGAATGTAAATGCGACACTTCCTTGGAAAGAAATAGCGTTTGCAGATGTCTACGTATCGTAGCAATAGAGTTCTTATGATTCTTAAAACGCGATATCGCATCTCATTTCTATGGTTCATGGTAAGATATAATATGATTTGCGATGTGTTATGTATTCCTCGTTTACACTTCAAATGAATGTGAATGCGACACTTCCTCGCTAGGAAATAGCGTTTGCAGATGTCTACGTATCGTAGCAATAGGGTTCTTATGATTCTCAAAACGCGATATCGCATCTCACTTCTATGTTTCATGGTAAGATATAATATGATTTGCGAAGTGTTATGTATTCCTCGTCTACACTTCAAATGAATGTAAATGCGAAACTTCCTTGCTAGGAAATAGCGTCTGCAGATGTCTAGGCATCGTAGCGATAGAGTTCTAATGCTTCTTAAAACGCGATATCGCACCTCATTTCTATGTTTCATGGTAAGATATAATATGATTTGCGAAGTGTTATGTACTCCTCGTCTACACTTCAAATGAATGTAAATGCGACACTTCCTTGAAATGAAATAGCGTCTGCAGATGGCTAGGTATCGTAGCGATAGTGTTCTAATGTTTCTCAAAACACAATATCGCATCTCATTTCTATGTTTCATGGTAAGGTATAATATTCATTGCGAAGTGTTATGCATTCCTCGTCTGCGATTCAAATGAACGTAAATGCGACACTTCCTTGCAAGGAAATAGCGTTTGCAGATGTCTACGTATCCTAACAATAGAGTTCCTATGATTCTTAAAACGCGATATCACATCTCATTTCTGTGTTTCATAGTAAGATATTATATGATTTGCGAAGTGTTATGCATTCCTCGTCTACACTTCAAATGAATGTAAATGAGACACTTCCTTGCAAGGAAATAGCGTTTGCAGATGTCTACGTATCACAGCAATGGAGTTCTTATGATTCTTAAAACGCGATATCGTATCTCATTCCTATGTTTCATGGTAAGATATAATATGATTTGCGAAGTGTTATGTATTCCTCGTCTACACTTCAAATGAATGTAAATGCGACACTTCCTTGCAAGGAAATAGCGTTTGCAGATGCCTACGTATCGAAGCAATAGAGTTCAAATGCTTATTAAAACGAGATATTGCATCGCATATCTATGTTTCATGATAAGATATAATATTCATTGCGTAGTGTTATGCATTCCTCGTCTGCGATTCAAAAGAACGTAAATGCGACACTTCCTTGCAAGGTAATAGCGTTTGCAGATGTCTACGTATCGTAACAGTAGAGTTCTTATGATTCTTAAAACGCGATATCGCATCTCATTTCTATGTTTCATGGTAAGATATAATATAATTTGCGAAGTGTCATGTATTCCTCGTCTACACTTCAAATGAATGTAAATGCGACACTTCCTTGCTAGGAAATAGCTTCTGCAGATGTCTAGGTATCGTAGCAATATAGTTCTAATGCTTCTTAAAACGCGATATCGCACCTCATTTCTATGTTTCATGGTAAGATATAATATGATTTGCGAAGTGTCATGTATTCCTCGTCTACACTTCAAATGAATGTAAATGCGACACTTCCTTGCTAGGAAATAGCGTCTGCAGATATCTAGGTATCGTAGCAATAGAGTTCTAATGCTTCTGTAAACGCGATATCGCATCTCATTTCTGTGTTTCATAGTAAGATATTATATGATTTGCGAAGTGTTATGTATTCCTCGTCTACACTTCAAATGAATGTAAATGCGACACTTCTTTGCAAGGAAATAGCGTTTGCAGATGTCTACGTATCGAAGCAATAGAGTTCAAGTGCTTCTTAAAACGAGATATTGCATCACATATCTATGTTTCATGCTAAGATATATTATTCATTGCGAAGTGTCATGCATTCTACGTCTACGATTCAAATGAACGTAAATGCGACACTTCCTTGCTAGGAAATAGCGTCTGCAGTTTTCTAGGTATCGTAGCAATAGAGTTCTAATGCTTCTTAAAACGCGATATAGCATCTCATTTCTATGTTTCATGGTAGGATATTATATGATTTGCGAAGTGTTATGTATTCCTCGTCTACACTTCAAATGAATGTAAATGCGATACTTCCTTGTAAGGAAATAGCGTCTGCAGATGTCTACGTATCGTAGCAATAGAGTTCTTATGATTCTTAAAACGCGATATCGCATCTCATTTCTATGTTTCATGTTAAGATATAATATGATTTGCGAAGTGTTATGTATTCCTCATCTACACTTCAAATGAATGTAAATGCGTCACTTCCTTGCAAGGAAATAGCGTTTGCAGATTTCTAGGTATCGCAGCAATAGAGTTCTAATGCTCCTCAAAACGCAATATCGCATTCCTATGTTTCATGGTAAGATATAATATGATTTGCGAAGTGTGATGTATTCCTCGTCTACACTTCAAATGAATGTAAATGCGACACTTCCTTGCAAGGATATAGCGTTTGCAGATGTCTACCTTTCGTAGCAGTAGAGTTCTAATGCTTCTTAAAACGCGATATCGCTTCTCATTTCTATGTTTCATGGTAAGCTATAATATGATTTGCGAAGTGTTATGTATTCCTCGTCTACACTTCAAATGAATGTAAATGCGACACTTCCTTGGAAAGAAATAGCGTTTGCAGATGTCTACGTATCGTAGCAATAGAGTTCTTATGATTCTTAAAACGCGATATCGCATCTCATTTCTATGGTTCATGGTAAGATATAATATGATTTGCGATGTGTTATGTATTCCTCGTCTACACTTCAAATGAATGTAAATGCGTCACTTCCTTGCAAGGGAATAGCGTCTGCAGATGTCTAGCTATCGTAGCAACAGAGTTCTAATGCTTCTTAAAACGCGATATCGCATCTCATTTCTATGTTTCATGGTAAGTTATTATATAATTTGCGAAGTGTTATGTATTCCTCGTGCACACTTCATATGAATGTTAATGCGACACTTCCTTGCAAGGAAAGAGCGTTTGCAGATTTCTGTGTATCGTAGCTATAGAGTTCTTATGATTCTTAAAACGCGATATCGCATCTCATTTCTATGTTTCATGGTAAGATATAATATGATTTGCGAAGTGTTATGTATTCTTCGTCTACACTTCAAATGAATGTAAATGCGACACTTCCTTGCAAGGATATAGCGTTTGCAGATGTCTACCTTTCGTAGCAGTAGATTTCTAATGCTTCTTAAAACGCGATATCGCTTCTCATTTCTATGTTTCATGGTAAGATATAATATGATTTGCGAAGTGTTATGTATTCCTCGTCTACACTTCAAATGAATGTAAATGCGACACTTCCTTGCAAAGAAATAGCGTTTGCAGATGTCTACGTATCGTAGCAATTGATTTCAAATGCTTCTTAAAACGCGATATCGCATCACATTCCTATGTTTCATGGTAAGATATAATATGATTTGCGTAGTGTTATGTATTCCTCGTCTACACTTCATATGAATGTAAATGCGGCACTTCCTTGCTAGGAAATAGCGTCTGAGGATGTCTAGGTATCGTAGCAATAGAGTTCAAGTGCTTCTTAAAACGAGATATTGCATCTCATATCTATGTTTCATGATAAGATATAATATTCATTGCGAAGTGTTATGCATTCCTCGTCTACGATTCAAATGAATGTAAATGCGACTCTTCCTTGCAAGGAAATAGCGTTTGCAGATGTCTACGTATCGTAGCAATAGAGTTCTTATGATTCTTAAAACGCGATATAGCATCTCATTTCTATGATTCATGGTAAGATATAATATAATTTGCGAAGTACTATGTATTCCTCGTTTACACTTCAAATGAATGTGAATGCGACACTTCCTCGCTAGGAAATAGCGTTTGCAGATGTCTACGTATCGTAGCAATAGATTTCTAATGCTTCTTAAAACGCGATATCGCATATCATTCCTATGTTTCATGGTAAGATATAATATGATTTGCGAAGTGTTATATATTCCTCGTCTACACTTCAAATGAATGTAAATGCGACACATCCTTGCAAGGAAATAGCTTTTGCAGATGTCTACGTATCGTAGCAATAGGGTTCTTATGATTCTCAAAACGCGATATCGCATCTCACTTCTATGTTTCATGGTAAGATATAATATGATTTGCGAAGTGTTATGTATTCCTCGTCTACACTTCAAATGAATGTAAATGCGAAACTTCCTTGCTAGGAAATAGCGTCTGCAGATGTCTAGGCATCGTAGCGATAGAGTTCTAATGCTTCTTAAAACGCGATATCGCACATCATTTCTATGTTTCATGGTAAGATATAATATGATTTGCGAAGTGTTATGTACTCCTCGTCTACACTTGAAATGAATGTAAATGCGACACTTCCTTGAAATGGAATAGCGTCTGCAGATGGCTAGGTATCGTAGCGATAGGGTTCTAATGTTTCTCAAAACACAATATCGCATCTCATTTCTATGTTTCATGGTAAGGTATAATATTCATTGCGAAGTGTTATGCATTCCTCGTCTGCGATTCAAATGATCGTAAATGCGACACTTCCTTGCAAGGAAATAGCGTTCGCAGATGTCTACGTATCGTAACAATAGAGTTCCTATGATTCTTAAAACGCGATATCACATCTCATTTCTGTGTTTCATAGTAAGATATTATATGATTTGCGAAGTGTTATGCATTCCTCGTCTACACTTCAAATGAATGTAAATGAGACACTTCCTTGCAAGGAAATAGCGTTTGCAGATGTCTACGTATCACAGCAATGGAGTTCTTATGATTCTTAAAACGCGATATCGTATCTCATTCCTATGTTTCATGGTAAGATATAATATGATTTGCGAAGTGTTATGTATTCCTCGTCTACACTTCAAATGAATGTAAATGCGACACTTCCTTGCAAGGAAATAGCGTTTGCAGATGCCTACGTATCGAAGCAATAGAGTTCAAATGCTTATTAAAACGAGATATTGCATCGCATATCTATGTTTCATGATAAGATATAATATTCATTGCGTAGTGTTATGCATTCCTCGTCTGCGATTCAAAAGAACGTAAATGCGACACTTCCTTGCAAGGTAATAGCGTTTGCAGATGTCTACGTATCGTAACAGTAGAGTTCTTATGATTCTTAAAACGCGATATCGCATCTCATTTCTATGTTTCATGGTAAGATATAATATGATTTGCGAAGTGTCATGTATTCCTCGTCTACACTTCAAATGAATGTAAATGCGACACTTCCTTGCTAGGAAATAGCTTCTGCAGATGTCTAGGTATCGTAGCAATATAGTTCTAATGCTTCTTAAAACGCGATATCGCACCTCATTTCTATGTTTCATGGTAAGATAGAATATGATTTGCGAAGTGTCATGTATTCCTCGTCTACACTTCAAATGAATGTAAATGCGACACTTCCTTGCTAGGAAATAGCGTCTGCAGATATCTAGGTATCGTAGCAATAGAGTTCTAATGCTTCTGTAAACGCGATATCGCATCTCATTTCTGTGTTTCATAGTAAGATATTATATGATTTGCGAAGTGTTATGTATTCCTCGTCTACACTTCAAATGAATGTAAATGCGACACTTCCTTGCAAGGAAATAGCGTTTGCAGATGTCTACGTATCGTAGCAATGGAGTTCTTATGATTCTTAAAACGCGATATCGCATCTCATTTCTATGTTTCATGGTAAGATATAATATGATTTGCGAAGTGTTATGTACTCCACGTCTACACTTCAAATGAATGTAAATGCGACACTTCCTTGCAAGGAAATAGCGTCTGCAGATGTCTAGGTATCGTAGCAATAGAGTTCTGATGCTTCTATAAACGAGATATCGCATCTCATTTCTGTGTTTCATAGTAAGATATTATATGATTTGCGAAGTGTTATGTATTCCTCGTCTACACTTCAAATGAATGTAAAGGCGACACTTCCTTGCAAGGAAATAGCGTTTGCAGATGTCTACGTATCGAAGCAATAGAGTTCAAATGCTTCTTAAAACGAGATATAGCATCTCATATCTACGTTTCATGATAAGATATAATATTCATTGCGAAGTGTTATGCATTCCTCGTATACGATTCAAATGAATGTAAATGCGACACTTTCTTGCAAGGAAATAGCGTTTGCAGATGTCTACGTATCGTAGCAATAGAGTTCTTGTGATTCTTAAAACGCGATATCGCATCTCATTTCTATGTTTCATGTTAAGATATAATATGATTTGCGAAGTGTTACGTATTCCTCATCTACACTTCAAATGAATGTAAATGCGTCACTTCCTTGCAAGGAAATAGCGTTTGCAGATTTCTAGGTATCGCAGCAATAGAGTTCTAATGCTCCTCAAAACGCAATATCGCATCTCATTTCTATGTTTCATGGTAAGATATAATATGATTTGCGAAGTGTGATGTATTCCTCGTCTACACTTCAAATGAATGTAAATGCGACACTTCCTTGCAAGGATACAGCGTTTGCAGATGTCTACCTTTCGTAGCAGTAGAGTTCTAATGCTTCTTAAAACGCGATATCGCTTCTCATTTCTATGTTTCATGGTAAGATATAATATGATTTGCGAAGTGTTATGTATTCCTCGTCTACACTTCAAATGAATGTAAATGCGACACTTCCTTGGAAAGATATAGCGTTTGCAGATGTCTACGTATCGTAGCAATAGAGTTCTTATGATTCTTAAAACGCGACATCGCATCTCATTTCTATGTTTCATGGTAAGATATAATATGATTTGCGAAGTGTTATGTATTCTTCGTCTACACTTCAAATGAATGTAAATGCGACACTTCCTAGCAAGGAAATAGCGTTTGCAGATGTCTACGTATCTTAGCAATAGTGTTCTAATGCTTCTTAAAACGCGATATCGCATCTCATTTCCATGTTTCATGGTAAGATATAATATGATTTGCGAAGTGTTATGTATTCCTCGTGTACACTTCATATGAATGTTAATGCGACACTTCCTTGCAAGGAAAGAGCGTTTGCAGATTTCTGTGTATCGTAGCTATAGAGTTCTTATGATTCTTAAAACGCGATATCGCATCTCATTTCTATGTTTCATGGTAAGATATAATATGATTTGCGAAGTGTTATGTATTCTTCGTCTACACTTCAAATGAATGTAAATGCGACACTTCCTAGCAAGGAAATAGCGTTTGCAGATGTCTACGTATCTTAGCAATAGTGTTCTAATGCTTCTTAAAACGCGATATCGCATCTCATTTCTATGTTTCATGGTAAGATATAATATGATTTGCGAAGTGTGTGTATTCCACGTCTACACTTCAAATGAATGTAAATGCGACACTTCCTTGCAAAGAAATAGCGTTTGCAGATGTCTACGTATCGTAGCAATTGATTTCAAATGCTTCTTAAAACGCGATATCGCATCACATTTCTATGTTTCACGGTAAGATATAATATGATTTGCGTAGTGTTATGTATTCCTCGTCTACACTTCATATGAATGTAAATGCGGCACTTCCTTGCTAGGAAATAGCGTCTGCAGATGTCTAGGTATCGTAGCAATAGAGTTCAAGTGCTTCTTAAAACGAGATATTGCATCTCATATCTATGTTTCATGATAAGATATAATATTCATTGCGAAGTGTTATGCATTCCTCGTCTACGATTCAAATGAATGTAAATGCGACTCTTCCTTGCAAGGAAATAGCGTTTGCAGATGTCTACGTATCGTAGCAATAGAGTTCTTATGATTCTTAAAACGCGATATAGCATCTCATTTCTATGATTCATGGTAAGATATAATATAATTTGCGAAGTACTATGTATTCCTCGTTTACACTTCAAATGAATGTGAATGCGACACTTCCTCGCTAGGAAATAGCGTTTGCAGATGTCTACGTATCGTAGCAATAGATTTCTAATGCTTCTTAAAACGCGATATCGCATTTCATTTCTATGTTTCATGGTAAGATATAATATGATTTGCGAAGTGTTATATATTCCTCGTCTACACTTCAAATGAATGTAAATGCGACACATCCTTGCAAGGAAATAGCGTTTGCAGATGTCTACGTATCGTAGCAATAGTGTTCTAATGCTTCTTAAAACGCGATATCGCATCTCATTTCTATGTTTCATGGTAAGATATAATATGATTTGCGAAGTGTGTGTATTCCACGTCTACACTTCAAATGAATGTAAATGCGACACTTCCTTGCAAAGAAATAGCGTTTGCAGATGTCTACGTATCGTAGCAATTGATTTCAAATGCTTCTTAAAACGCGATATCGCATCACATTTCTATGTTTCACGGTAAGATATAATATGATTTGCGTAGTGTTATGTATTCCTCGTCTACACTTCATATGAATGTAAATGCGGCACTTCCTTGCTAGGAAATAGCGTCTGCAGATGTCTAGGTATCGTAGCAATAGAGTTCAAGTGCTTCTTAAAACGAGATATTGCATCTCATATCTATGTTTCATGATAAGATATAATATTCATTGCGAAGTGTTATGCATTCCTCGTCTACGATTCAAATGAATGTAAATGCGACTCTTCCTTGCAAGGAAATAGCGTTTGCAGATGTCTACGTATCGTAGCAATAGAGTTCTTATGATTCTTAAAACGCGATATAGCATCTCATTTCTATGATTCATGGTAAGATATAATATAATTTGCGAAGTACTATGTATTCCTCGTTTACACTTCAAATGAATGTGAATGCGACACTTCCTCGCTAGGAAATAGCGTTTGCAGATGTCTACGTATCGTAGCAATAGATTTCTAATGCTTCTTAAAACGCGATATCGCATTTCATTTCTATGTTTCATGGTAAGATATAATATGATTTGCGAAGTGTTATATATTCCTCGTCTACACTTCAAATGAATGTAAATGCGACACATCCTTGCAAGGAAATAGCGTTTGCAGATGTCTACGTATCGTAGCAATAGGGTTCTTATGATTCTCAAAACGCGATATCGCATCTCACTTCTATGTTTCATGGTAAGATATAATAAGATTTGCGAAGTGTTATGTATTCCTCGTCTACACTTCAAATGAATGTAAATGCGAAACTTCCTTGCTAGGAAATAGCGTCTGCAGATGTCTAGGCATCGTAGCGATAGAGTTCTAATGCTTCTTAAAACGCGATATCGCACCTCATTTCTATGTTTCATGGTAAGATATAATATGATTTGCGAAGTGTTATGTACTCCTCGTCTACACTTCAAATGAATGTAAATGCGACACTTCCTTGAAATGAAATAGCGTCTGCAGATGGCTAGGTATCGTAGCGATAGGGTTCTAATGTTTCTCAAAACACAATATCGCATCTCATTTCTATGTTTCATGGTAAGATATAATATGATTTGCGAAGTGTTATGTACTCCTCGTCTACACTTCAAATAAATGTAAATGCGACACTTGCTTGCAAGGAAATAGCGTTTGCAGATGTCTACCTATCGTAGCAGTAGAGTTCTAATGCTTATTAAAACGCGATATCGCATTTCATTTCTATGTTTCATGGTAAGATATAATATGATTTGCGAAGTGTGTGTATTCCACGTCTACACTTCAAATGAATGTAAATGCGACACTTCCTTGCAAAGAAATAGCGTTTGCAGATGTCTACGTATCGTAGCAATAGATTTCAAATGCTACTTAAAACGCGATATCGCATCACATTTCTATGTTTCATGGTAAGATATAATATGATTTGCGTAGTGTTATGTATTCCTCGTCTACACTTCATATGAATGTAAATGCGGCACTTCCTTGCTAGGAAATAGCGTCTGCAGATGTCTAGGTATCGTAGCAATAGAGTTCAAATGCTTCTTAAAACGAGATATTGCATCTCATATCTACGTTTCATGATAAGATATAATATTCATTGCGAAGTGTTATGCATTCCTCGTCTACGATTCAAATGAATGTAAATGCGACTCTTCCTTGCAAGGAAATAGCGTTTGAAGATGTCTACGTATCGTAGCAATAGAGTTCTTATGATTCTTAAAACGCGATATTGCATCTCATTTCTATGTATCATGGTAAGATATAATATGATTTGCGAAGTGTTATATATTCCTCGTCTACACTTCAAATGAATGTAAATGCGACACATCCTTGCAAGGAAATAGCGTTTGTAGATGTCTACGTATCGTAGCAATAGAGTTCTTATGATTCTCAAAACGCGATATCGCATCTCACTTCTATGTTTCATGGTAAGATATAATATGATTTGCGAAGTGTTATGTATTCCTCGTCTACACTTCAAATGAATGTAAATGCGAAACTTCCTTGCTAGGAAATAGCGTCTGCAGATGTCTAGGCATCGTAGCGATAGAGTTCTAATGCTTCTTAAAACGCGATATCGCACCTCATTTCTATGTTTCATGGTAAGATATAATATGATTTGCGAAGTGTTATGTACTCCTCGTCTACACTTCAAATGAATGTAAATGCGACACTTCCTTGAAATGAAATAGCGTCTGCAGGTGGCGAGGTATCGTAGCGATAGGGTTCTAATGTTTCTCAAAACACAATATCGCATCTCATTTCTATGTTTCATGGTAAGATATAATATGATTTGCGAAGTGTTATGTACTCCTCGTCTACACTTCAAATGAATGTAAATGCGACACTTCCTTGAAAGGAAATAGCATCTGCAGATGTCTAGGTATCGTAGCGATAGGGTTCTAATGCTTCTCAAAACGCAATATCGCATCTCATTTCTATGTTTCATGGTAAGATATAATATGATTTGCGAAGTGTGATGTATTCCTCGTCTACACTTCAAATGAATGTAAATGCGACACTTCCTTGCAAGGAAATAGCGTTTGCAGATATCTACCTATCGTAGCAGTAGAGTTCTAATGCTTATTAAAACGCGATATCGCATTTCATTTCTATGTTTCATGGTAAGATATAATATGATTTGCGAAGTGTGTGTATTCCACGTCTACACTTCAAATGAATGTAAATGCGACACTTCCTTGCAAAGAAATAGCGTTTGCAGATGTCTACGTATCGTAGCAATTGATTTCAAATGCTTCTTAAAACGCGATATCGCATCACATTTCTATGTTTCATGGTAAGATATAATATGATTTGCGTAGTGTTATGTATTCCTCGTCTACACTTCATATGAATGTAAATGCGGCACTTCCTTGCTAGGAAATAGCGTCTGCAGATGTCTAGGTATCGTAGCAATAGAGTTCAAGTGCTTCTAAAAACGCGATATCGCATCTCATTTCTATGTTTCATGGTAAGATATTATATAATTTGCGAAGTGTTATGTATTCCTCGTCTACACTTCAAATGAATGTAAATGCGACACTTCCTTGCTAGGAAATAGCGTCTGCAGATATCTAGGTATCGTAGCGATAGAGTTCTAATGCTTTTTAAAACGCGATATCGCACCTCATTTCTATGTTTCATGGTAAGATATAATATGATTTGCGAAGTGTTATGTATTCCTCGTCTACACTTCAAATGAATGTAAATGCGACACTTCCTTGCAAGGAAATAGCGTTTGCAGATTACTGCGTATCGCAGCTATAGAGTTCTTATGATTCTTAAAACGCGATATCGCATCTCATTTCTATGTTTCATGGTAAGATATAATATGATTTGCGACGTGTTATGTATTCCTCGTCTACACTTCAAATGAATGTAAATGCGACACTTCCTTGCAAGGAAATAGCGTTTGCAGATGTCTACGTATCGTAGCAATAGATATCTAATGCTTCTTAAAACGCGATATCGCATCTCATTTCTATGTTTCATGGTAAGATATAATATGATTTGCGAAGTGTCATGTATTCCTCGTCTACACTTCAAATGAATGTAAATGCGACACTTCCTAGCAAGGAAATAGCGTTTGCAGATGTCTACGTATCGTAGCAATAGCTTTCTAATGCTTCTTAAAACGCGATATCGCATCTCATTTCTATGTTTCATGGTAAGATATAATATGATTTGTTAAGTGTTATGTATTTCTCGTCTACACTTCAAATGAATGTAAATGCGACACTTCCTTGCAAGGAAATAGCGTTTGCAGATGTCTACTTGTCGAAGCAATAGAATTAAAATGCTTCTTAGAACGAGATATTGCATCTCATATCTGTGTTCCATGATAAGATATAATATTCATTGCGAAGTGTTATGTATTTCTCCTCTACACTTCAAATGAATGTAAATGCGACACTTCCTTGCAAAGAAATAGCGTTTGCAGATGTCTACGTATCGTAGCAATAGGTTTCAAGTGCTTCTTAAAACGCGATATCGCATCTCATTTCTATGTTTCATGGTAAGATATAATATGATTTGCGAAGTGTTATGTACTCCTCGTCTACACTTCAAATGAATGTAAATGCGACACTTCCTTGAAATGAAATAGCGTCTGCAGGTGGCGAGGTATCGTAGCGATAGGGTTCTAATGTTTCTCAAAACACAATATCGCATCTCATTTCTATGTTTCATGGTAAGATATAATATGATTTGCGAAGTGTTATGTACTCCTCGTCTACACTTCAAATGAATGTAAATGCGACACTTCCTTGAAAGGAAATAGCATCTGCAGATGTCTAGGT
The DNA here is from genome assembly GCF_050948175.1 of Xylocopa sonorina. Lineage (NCBI taxonomy): Eukaryota > Metazoa > Arthropoda > Insecta > Hymenoptera > Apidae > Xylocopa > Xylocopa sonorina. Next base: position 612,396 of record NW_027490208.1, on the reverse strand, counting down.
ATCGTAGCGATAGGGTTCTAATGCTTCTCAAAACGCAATATCGCATCTCATTTCTATGTTTCATGGTAAGATATAATATGATTTGCGAAGTGTGATGTATTCCTCGTCTACACTTCAAATGAATGTAAATGCGACACTTCCTTGCAAGGAAATAGCGTTTGCAGATATCTACCTATCGTAGCAGTAGAGTTCTAATGCTTATTAAAACGCGATATCGCATTTCATTTCTATGTTTCATGGTAAGATATAATACGATTTGCGAAGTGTGTGTATTCCACGTCTACACTTCAAATGAATGTAAATGCGACACTTCCTTGCAAAGAAATAGCGTTTGCAGATGTCTACGTATCGTAGCAATTGATTTCAAATGCTTCTTAAAACGCGATATCGCATCACATTTCTATGTTTCATGGTAAGATATAATATGATTTGCGTAGTGTTATGTATTCCTCGTCTACACTTCATATGAATGTAAATGCGGCACTTCCTTGCTAGGAAATAGCGTCTGCAGATGTCTAGGTATCGTAGCAATAGAGTTCAAGTGCTTCTAAAAACGCGATATCGCATCTCATTTCTATGTTTCATGGTAAGATATTATATAATTTGCGAAGTGTTATGTATTCCTCGTCTACACTTCAAATGAATGTAAATGCGACACTTCCTTGCTAGGAAATAGCGTCTGCAGATATCTAGGTATCGTAGCGATAGAGTTCTAATGCTTTTTAAAACGCGATATCGCACCTCATTTCTATGTTTCATGGTAAGATATAATATGATTTGCGAAGTGTTATGTATTCCTCGTCTACACTTCAAATGAATGTAAATGCGACACTTCCTTGCAAGGAAATAGCGTTTGCAGATTACTGCGTATCGCAGCTATAGAGTTCTTATGATTCTTAAAACGCGATATCGCATCTCATTTCTATGTTTCATGGTAAGATATAATATGATTTGCGACGTGTTATGTATTCCTCGTCTACACTTCAAATGAATGTAAATGCGACACTTCCTTGCAAGGAAATAGCGTTTGCAGATGTCTACGTATCGTAGCAATAGATATCTAATGCTTCTTAAAACGCGATATCGCATCTCATTTCTATGTTTCATGGTAAGATATAATATGATTTGCGAAGTGTCATGTATTCCTCGTCTACACTTCAAATGAATGTAAATGCGACACTTCCTAGCAAGGAAATAGCGTTTGCAGATGTCTACGTATCGTAGCAATAGCTTTCTAATGCTTCTTAAAACGCGATATCGCATCTCATTTCTATGTTTCATGGTAAGATATAATATGATTTGTTAAGTGTTATGTATTTCTCGTCTACACTTCAAATGAATGTAAATGCGACACTACCTTGCAAGGAAATAGCGTTTGCAGATGTCTACTTGTCGAAGCAATAGAATTAAAATGCTTCTTAGAACGAGATATTGCATCTCATATCTGTGTTCCATGATAAGATATAATATTCATTGCGAAGTGTTATGTATTTCTCCTCTACACTTCAAATGAATGTAAATGCGACACTTCCTTGCAAAGAAATAGCGTTTGCAGATGTCTACGTATCGTAGCAATAGGTTTCAAGTGCTTCTTAAAACGCGATATCGCATCTCATTTCTATGTTTCATGGTAAGATATAATATGATTAGCGAAGTTTCATGTATTCCTCGTCTACACTTCAAATGAATGTAAATGCGACAATTCCTTGCAAGGAAATAGCGTTTGCAGATGTCTACGTATCGAAGCAATAGAGTTCAAATACTTCTTAAAACGCGATATCGCATCTCATTTCTATGTTTCATGGTAAGATATAATATGATTTGCGAAGTTTCATGTATTCCTCGTCTACACTTCAAATGAATGTGAATGCGATACTTCCCCGCTAGGAAATAGCGTTTGCAGATGTCTACGTATCGTCGCAATAGCTTTCTAATGCTTCTTAAAACGCGATATCGCATCTCATTTCTATGTTTCATGGTAAGATATAATATGATTTGCGAAGTTTCATGTTTTCCTCGTCTACACTTCAAATGAATGTAAATGCGACACTTCCTTGCTAGGAAATAGCGCCTGCAGATGTCTAGGTATCGTAGCAATAGAGTTGTAATGCTTCTTAAAACGCGATATCGCATCTCATTTCTATGTTTCTTGGTAAGATGTAATATGATTTGCGAAGTGTTATGTATTCCTCGTCTACACTTCAAATGAATGTAAATGCGACACTTCCTTGCAAGGAAATAGCGTTTGCAGATGTCTACGTATCGAAGCAGTAGAGTTCAAATGCTTCTTAAAACGAGATATTGCATCTCATATCTATGTCTCATGATAAGATATAATATTCATTGCGAAGTGTTATGCATTCCTCGTCTACGATTCAAATGAAAGTAAATGCGACACTTCCTTGCAAGGAAATAACGATTGCAGATGTCTACGTATCGTAGCAATAGAGTTCATATGATACTTAAAACGCGATATCGCATCTCATTTCTATGTTTCATGGTAAGATGTAACATGATTTGCGAAGTGTTAAGTATTCCTCGTCTACACTTCAAAGGAATGTGAATGCGACACTTCCTCGCTAGGAAATAGCGTTTGCAGATGTCTACGTATCGAAGCAATAGAGTTCAAATGCTTCTTAAAACGAGATATTGCATCTCATATCTATGTTTCATGATAAGATATAATATTCATTGCGAAGTGTCATGTATTCCTCGTCTACACTTCAAATGAATGTGAATGCGACACTTCCTCGCTAGGAAATAGCGTTTGCAGATGTCTACGTATCGTAGCAATAGATTTCTAATGCTTCTTAAAACGCGATATCGCATTTCATTTCTATGTTTCATGGTAAGATATAACATAATTTGCGTAGTGTTATGTATTCCTCGTCTACACTTCAAATGAATATAAATGCGACACTTCCTTGCTAGGAAGTAGCGTCTGCAGATGTCTAGGTATCGTAGCAATAGAGTTCTGATGCTTCTTAAAACGAGATATTGCACCTCATATCTATGTTTCATGATAAGATATAATATTCATTGCGAAGTGTTATGCATTCCTCGTCTACGATTCAAATGAAAGTAAATGCGACACTTCCTTGCAAGGAAATAGCGTTTGCAGATGTCTACGTACCGTAGCAATATATTTCTAAAGCTTCTTAAAACGCGATATCGCATCTCATTTCTATGTTTCATGGTAAGATATAACATGATTTGCGAAGTGTTATGTATTCCTCGTCTACACTTCAAATGAATGTAAATGCGATACTTCCTCGCTAGGAAATAGCGTTTGCAGATGTCTACGTATCGTAGCATTAGCTTTCTAATGCTTCTTAAAGCGCGATATCGCATCTCACATCTATGTTTCATGGTAAGATATAATATGATTTGCCAAGTGTTATGTATTCCTCGTCCACACAACAAATGAATGTGAAAGCGACACTTCGTCGCTAGGAAATAGCGTTTGCAGATGTCTACGTATCGTAGCAATAGATTTCTAATGCTTCTTAAAACGCGATATCGCATCTCATTTCTATGTTTCATGGTAAGATATAATATGATTTGCGAAGTGTTATGTATTCCTCGTCTACACTTCAAATGAATGTGAATGCGATACTTCCTTGCATGAAAATAACTGTTGCATATGTCTACGTATCGTAGCAATAGAGTTCATATGATTCTTAAAACGCGATATCGCATTTCATTTCTATGTTTCATGGTAAGATATAACATGATTTGCGTAGTGTTATGTATTCCTCGTCTACACTTCAAATGAATGTAAATGCGACACTTCCTTGCTAGGAAGTAGCGTCTGCAGATGTCTAGGTATCGTAGCAATAGAGTTCTGATGCTTCTTAAAACGAGATATTGCACCTCATATCTATGTTTCATGATAAGATATAATATTCATTGCGAAGTATTATGCATTCCTCGTCTACGATTCAAATGAAAGTAAATGCGACACTTCCTTGCAAGAAAATAGCGTTTGCAGATGTCTAGGTATCGTAGCAATAGACTTCATATGATTCTTAGAATGCGATATCGCATCTCATTTCTATGTTTCATGGTAAGATATAATATGATTTGCGAAGTGTTATGTATTCCTCGTCTACACTTCAAATGAATGTGAAAGCGACACTTCCTCGCTAGGAAATAGCGTTTGCAGATGTCTACGTATCGTAGCAATAGATTTCTAATGCTTCTTAAAACGCGATATCGCATCTCATTTCTATGTTTCATGGTAAGATATAATATGATTTGCGAAGTGTTATGTATTCCTCGTCTACACTTCAAATGAATGTGAATGCGACACTTCCTAGCTAGGAAATAGCGTTTGCAGATGTCTACGTATCGAAGCAATAGAGTTCAAATGCTTCTTAAAACGAGATATTGCATCTCATATTTATGTTTCATGATAAGATATAATATTCATTGCGAAGTGTCATGTATTCCTCGTCTACACTTCAAATGAATGTGAATGCGACACTTCCTCGCTAGGAAATAGCGTTTGCAGATGTCTACGTATCGTAGCAATAGCTTTCTAATGCTTCTTAAAACGCGATATCGCATCTCATTTCTATGTTTCATGGTAAGATGTAATATGATTTGCGAAGTGTCATGTATACCTCGTCTACACTTCAAATGAATGTGAATGCGATACTTCCTCGCTAGGAAATAGCGTTTGCAGATGTCTACGTATCGTAGCAATAGCTTTCTTATGCCTCGTAAAACGCGATATCGCACCTCATTTCTATGTTTCATGGTAAGATATAATATTCATTGCGAAGTGTTATGCATTCCTCGTCTACGATTCAAATGAAAGTAAATGCGACACTTCCTTGCAAGGAAATAGCGTTTGCAGATGTCTAGGTATCGTAGCAATAGAGTTCATATGATTCTTAGAATGCGATATCGCATCTCATTTCTATGTTTCATGGTAAGATATAACATGATTTGCGAAGTGTCATGTATTCCTCGTCTACACTTCAAATGAATGTAAATGCGACACTTCCTTGCTAGGATATAGCGTTTGCAGATGTCTATGTATCGTAGCAATAGAGTTCTAATGCTTCTTAAAACGCGATATCGCATCTCATTTCTATGTTTCATGGTAAGATGTAATATGATTTGCGAAGTGGTATATACTCCTCCTCTACACTTCAAATGAATGTAAATGCGACACTTCCATGCTAGGAAATAGCGTTTGCAGATGTCTACTTATATTAGCAATAGAGATCTAATGCTTCTCAAAACGCGATATAGCACCTCATTCCTATGTTTCATGATAAGATATAATATTCATTGCGAAGTGTCATGTATACCTCGTATTCACTTGAAATGAACGTAAATGCGACACTTCCTTGCTAGGAACTAGCGTCTGCAGATGTCTAGGTATCGTAGCAATAGGGTTCTAATGCTTCTTAAAACCGATATCGCATCTCATTTCTATATTTCATGGTAAGATATAATATGATTTGTTAAGTGTTACGTATTTCTCGCATACACTACAAAGGAATGAAAATGCAACATTTCCTTGCAAGGAAATAGCGTTTGCAGATGTCTACGTATCGTAGCAATAGAGTTCTAATTCTTCTTAAACCGCGATGTCGCATCTCATTCCTATGTTTCATGATAAGATACAATATTCATAGCGAAGTGTCATGAATACCTCGTATTCACTTAAATGGAATGTAAATGCGACACTTCCATGCTAGGAAATAGGGTTTGCAGATGTCTACTTATATTAGCAATAGATTTCTAAATGCTTCTCAAAACGCGATATAGCACCTCATTCCTATTTTTCGTGATAAGATATAATATTCATTGCGAAGTGTCATGTATACCTCGTATACCGTTCAAAAGAATGTAAATGCGACACTTCCTTGCAAGGAAATAGCGTTTGCAGATGTCTACGTATCGTAGCAATAGGTTTCAAGTGCTTCTTAAAACGCGATATCGCATCTCATTTCTATGTTTCATGGTAAGATATAATATGATTTGCGAAGTGTCATGTATTCCTCCTCTACACTTCAAATGAATGTAAATGCGACACTTCCTTGCCAGGAAGTAGCGTTTGCAAATGTCTACCTATCGTATCAATAGCGTTCTAATGCTTCTTAAAACGCGATATCGCATCTCAATTCTATGTTTCATGGTAAGATATAACATGATTTGCGAAGTGTTATGTATTCCTCGTCTACACTTCAAATGAATGTGAATGCGACACTTCCTCGCTAGGAAATAGCGTTTGCAGATGTCTACGTATCGTCGCAATAGCTTTCTAATGCTTCTTAAAACGCGATATCGCATCTCATTTCTATGTTTCATGGTAAGATATAATATGATTTGTTAAGTGTTATGTATTTCTCGTCTACACTTCAAATGAATGTAAATGCGACACTTCCTTGCAAGGAAATAGCGTTTGCAGATGTCTACTTGTCGAAGCAATAGAATTAAAATGCTTCTTAAAACGAGATATTGCATCTCATATCTGTGTTCCATGATAAGATATAATATTCATTGCGAAGTGTTATGTACTTCTCCTCTACACTTCAAATGAATGTAAATGCGACACTTCCTTGCAAAGAAATAGCGTTTGCAGATGTCTACGTATCGTAGCAATAGGTTTCTAGTGCTTCTTAAAACGCGATATCGCATCTCAATTCTATGTTTCATGGTAAGATATAACATGATTTACGAAGTGTCATGTATTCCTCGTCTACACTTCAAATGAATGTGAATGCGACACTTCCTCGCTAGGAAATAGCGTTTGCAGATGTCTACGTATCGTAGCAATAGAGTTCATATGATTCTTAAAGCGCGATATCGCATCTCATTTCTATGTTTCATGGTAAGATATAACATGATTTGCGAAATGTTATGTATTCCTCGTCTACACTTCACGTGAATGTGATTGCGATACTTCCTCGTTAGGAAATAGCGTTTGCAGATGTCTACGTATCGTAGCAATAGCTTTCTGATGCTTCTTAAAACGCGATATCGCATCTCATTTCTATGTTTCATGGTAAGATATTATATTATTTGCGAAGTGTCATGTATTCCTCTTCTACACTTCAAATGAATGTGAATGCGATACTTCCTCGCTAGGAAATAGTGTTTGCAGATGTCTACGTATCGTAGCAATAGCTTTCTAATGCTTCTTAAAACGCGATATCGCATCTCATTTCTATGTTTCATGGTAAGATATAATATTATTTGCGAAGTGTCATGTATTCCTCGTCTACACTTCAAATGAATGTAAATGCGACACTTCCTTGCAAGGAAATAGCGTTTGCAGATGTCTACGTATCGAAGCAATAGAGTTCAAATGCTTCTTAAAACGAGATATTGCATCTCATATCTATGTTTCATGATAAGATATAATATTCATTGCGAAGTGTCATGTATTCCTCGTCTATACTTCAAATGAATGTAAATGCGACACTTCCTTGCCAGGAAATAGCGTCTGCAGATGTCTAGGTATCGTAGCAATAGAGTTCAAATGCTTCTTAAAACGAGATATCGCATCTCATACCTATGTTTCATGATAAGATATAATATTCATTGCGAAGTGTTATGCATTCCTCGTCTACGATTCAAGTGAAAGTAAATGCGACACTTCCTTGCAAGGAAATAACGATTGCAGATGTCTACGTATCGTAGCAATAGAGTTCATATGATTCTTAAAACGCGATATCGCATCTCATTTCTATGTTTCATGGTAAGATATAACATGATTTGCGAAGTGTTATGTATTCCTCGTCTACACTTCAAAGGAATGTGAATGCGACACTTCCTCGCTAGGAAATAGCGTTTGCAGATGTCTACGTATCGAAGCAATAGAGTTCAAATGCTTCTTAAAACGAGATATTGCATCTCATATCTATGTTTCATGATAAGATATAATATTCATTGCGAAGTGTCATGTATTCCTCGTCTACACTTCAAATGAATGTGAATGCGACACTTCCTCGCTAGGAAATAGCGTTTGCAGATGTCTACGTATCGTAGCAATAGATTTCTAATGCTTCTTAAAACGCGATATCGCATTTCATTTCTATGTTTCATGGTAAGATATAACATAATTTGCGTAGTGTTATGTATTCCTCGTCTACACTTCAAATGAATATAAATGCGACACTTCCTTGCTAGGAAGTAGCGTCTGCAGATGTCTAGGTATCGTAGCAATAGAGTTCTGATGCTTCTTAAAACGAGATATTGCACCTCATATCTATGTTTCATGATAAGATATAATATTCATTGCGAAGTGTTATGCATTCCTCGTCTACGATTCAAATGAAGGTAAATGCGACACTTCCTTGCAAGGAAATAGCGTTTGCAGATGTCTACGTACCGTAGCAATATATTTCTAAAGCTTCTTAAAACGCGATATCGCATCTCATATCTATGTTTCATGGTAAGATATAACATGATTTGCGAAGTGTTATGTATTCCTCGTCTACACTTCAAATGAATGTAAATGCGATACTTCCTCGGTAGGAAATAGCGTTTGCAGATGTCTACGTATCGTAGCATTAGCTTTCTAATGCTTCTTAAAACGCGATATCGCATCTCACATCTATGTTTCATGGTAAGATATAATATGATTTGCGAAGTGTTATGTATTCCTCGTCTACACTTCAAATGAATGTGAAAGCGACACTTCCTCGCTAGGAAATAGCGTTTGCAGATGTCTACGTATCGTAGCAATAGATTTCTAATGCTTCTTAAAACGCGATATCGCATCTCATTTCTATGTTTCATGGTAAGATATAATATTCATTGCGAAGTGTTATGCATTCCTCGTCTACGATTCAAATGAAAGTAAATGCGACACTTCCTTGCATGGAAATAACTATTGCAGATGTCTACGTATCGTAGCAATAGAGTTCATATGATTCTTAAAACGCGATATCGCATTTCATTTCTATGTTTCATGGTAAGATATAACATGATTTGCGTAGTGTTATGTATTCCTCGTCTACACTTCAAATGAATGTAAATGCGACACTTCCTTGCTAGGAAGTAGCGTCTGCAGATGTCTAGGTATCGTAGCAATAGAGTTCTGATGCTTCTTAAAACGAGATATTGCACCTCATATCTATGTTTCATGATAAGATATAATATTCATTGGGAAGTGTTATGCATTCCTCGTCTACGATTCAAATGAAAGTAAATGCGACACTTCCTTGCAAGGAAATAGCGTTTGCAGATGTCTACGTACCGTAGCAATATATTTCTAAAGCTTCTTAAAACGCGATATCGCATCTCATTTCTATGTTTCATGGTAAGATATAACATGATTTGCGAAGTGTTATGTATTCCTCGTCTACACTTCAAATGAATGTAAATGCGATACTTCCTCGCTAGGAAATAGCGTTTGCAGATGTCTACGTATCGTAGCATTAGCTTTCTAATGCTTCTTAAAACGCGATATCGCATCTCACATCTATGTTTCATGGTAAGATATAATATGGTTTGCGAAGTGTTATGTATTCCTCGTCCACACAACAAATGAATGTGAAAGCGACACTTCGTCGCTAGGAAATAGCGTTTGCAGATGTCTACGTATCGTAGCAATAGATTTCTAATGCTTCTTAAAACGCGATATCGCATCTCATTTCTATGTTTCATGGTAAGATATAACATGATTTGCGAAGTGTTATGTACTCCTCGTCTACACATCAAATGAATGTGAATGCGATACTTCTTCGCTAGGAAATAGCGATTGCAGATGTCTACGTATCGTAGCATTAGCTTTCTAATGCTTCTTAAAACGCGATATCGCATCTCATATCTATGTTTCATGGTAAGATATAATATGATTTGCGAAGTGTCATGTATTCCTCGTCTACACTTCAAATGAATATAAATGCGACACTTCCTAGCAAGGAAATAGCGTTTGCAGATGTCTACGTATCGTAGCAATAGATTTCTAATGCTTCTTAAAACGCGATATCGCATCTCATTTCTATGTTTCATGGTAAGATATAAAATGATTTGCAAAGTGTCATGTATTCCTCGTCTACACTTCAAATGAATGTGAATGCGATACTTCCTCGCTAGGAAATAGCGTTTGCAGATGTCTACGTATCGTAGCAATAGCTTTCTAATGCTTCTTAAAACGCGATATCGCATCTCATTTCTATGTTTCATGGTAAGATATAATATGATTTGCGACGTGTTATGTATTCCTCGTCTACACTTCAAATGAATGTAAATGCCACACTTCCTTGCAAGGAAATAGAGTTTGCAGATGTCTACGTATCGTAGCAATAGATATCTAATGCTTCTTAAAACGCGATATCGCATCTCATTTCTATGTTTCATGGTAAGATATAATATGATTTGCGAAGTGTCATGTATTCCTCGTCTACACTTCAAATGAATGTAAATGCGACACTTCCTAGCAAGGAAATAGCGTTTGCAGATGTCTACGTATCGTAGCAATAGATTTCTAATGCTTCTTAAAACGCGATATCGCATCTCATTTCTATGTTTCATGGTAAGATATAATATGATTTGCGAAGTGTCATGTATTCCTCGTCTACACTTCAAATGAAAGTGAATGCGATACTTCCTCGCTAGGAAATAGCGTTTGCAGATGTCTACGTATCGTAGCAATAGAGTTCATATGATTCTTAAAACGCCATATCGCATCTCATTTCTATGTTTCATGGTAAGATATAACATGATTTGCGAAGTGTTATGTATTCCTCGTCTACACTTCAAATGAATGTGAATGCGATACTTCCTCGCTAGGAAATAGCGTTTGCAGATGTCTACGTATCGTAGCAATAGCTTTCTAATGCTTCTTAAAACGCGATATCGCACCTCATTTCTATGTTTCATGGTAAGATATAATATGATTTGCGAAGTGTCATGTATTCCTCGTCTACACTTCAAATGAATGTGAATGCGACACTTCCTCGCTAGGAAATAGCGTTTGCAGATGTCTACGTATCGTAGCAATAGAGTTCAAATGCTTCTTAAAACGAGATATTGCATCTCATATCTATGTTTCATGATAAGATATAATATTCATTGCGAAGTGTCATGTATTCCTCGTCTACACTTCAAATGAATGTGAATGCGACACTTCCTCGCTAGGAAATAGCGTTTGCAGATGTCTACGTATCGTAGCAATAGAGTTCATATGATTCTTAAAACGCCATATCGCATCTCATTTCTATGTTTCATGGTAAGATATAACATGATTTGCGAAGTGTTATGTATTCCTCGTCTACACTTCAAATGAATGTGAATGCGATACTTCCTCGCTAGGAAATAGCGTTTGCAGATGTCTACGTATCGTAGCAATAGCTTTCTAACGCTTCTTAAAACGCGATATCGCACCTCATTTCTATGTTTCATGGTAAGATATAATATGATTTGCGAAGTGTCATGTATTCCTCGTCTACACTTCAAATGAATGTGAATGCGACACTTCCTCGCTAGGAAATAGCGTTTGCAGATGTCTACGTATCGTAGCAATAGAGTTCATATGATTCTTAAAACGCCATATCGCATCTCATTTCTATGTTTCATGGTAAGATATAACATGATTTGCGAAGTGTTATGTATTCCTCGTCTACACTTCAAATGAATGTGAATGCGATACTTCCTCGCTAGGAAATAGCGTTTGCAGATGTCTACGTATCGTAGCAATAGATTTCTAATGCTTCTTAAAACGCGATATCGCATCTCATTTCTATGTTTCATGGTAAGATATAATATGATTTGCGAAGTGTTATGTATTCCTCGTCTACACTTCAAATGAATGTGAATGCGACACTTCCTCGCTAGGAAATAGCGTTTGCAGATGTCTACGTATCGAAGCAATAGAGTTCAAATGCTTCTTAAAACGAGATATTGCATCTCATATCTATGTTTCATGATAAGATATAATATTCATTGCGAAGTGTCATGTATTCCTCGTCTACACTTCAAATGAATGTGAATGCGACACTTCCTCGCTAGGAAATAGCGTTTGCAGATGTCTACGTATCGAAGCAATAGAGTTCAAATGCTTCTTAAAACGAAATATTGCATCTCATATCTATGTTTCATGATAAGATATAATATTCACTGCGAAGTATCATGTATTCCTCGTCTACACTTCAAATGATTGTGAATGCGACACTTCCTCGCTAGGAAATAGCGTTTGCAGATGTCTACGTATCGTAGCAATAGAGTTCATATGATTCTTAAAACGCGATATCGCATCTCATTTCTATGTTTCATGGTAAGATATAACATGATTTGCGAAGTGTCATGTATTCCTCGTCTACACTTCAAATGAATGTGAATGCGATACTTCCTCGCTAGGAAATAGCGTTTGTAGATGTCTACGTATCGTAGCAATAGCTTTCTAATGCTTCTTAAAACGCGATATCGCATCTCATTTCTATCTTTCATGGTAAGATATAATATGATTTGCGAAGTGTTATGTACTCCTCGTCTACACTTCAAATGAATGTTAATGCGACACTTCCTCGCTAGGAAGTAGCGTTTGCAGATGTCTACGTATCGTAGCAATAGATTTCTAATGCTTCTTAAGACGCGATATCGCATCTCATTTCTATGTTTCATGGCAAGATATAATATGATTTGCGAAGTGTTATGTATTCCTCGTCTACACTTCAAATGAATGTAAATGCGACACTTCCTTGCTAGGAAATAGCGTCTGCAGATGTCTAGATATCGTAGCGATAGTGTTCTAATGCTTCTTAAATCGAGATATCGCATCTCATTTCTATGTTTCATGGTAAGATATAATATTCATTGCGAAGTGTTATGCATTCCTCGTCAACGATTCAAATGAAAGTAAATGCGACACTTCCTTGCAAAGAAATAGCGTTTGCAGATGTCTAGGTATCGTAGCAATAGAGTTCATATGATTCTTAGAACGCGATATCGCATCTCATTTCTATGTTTCATGGTAAGATATAACATGATTTGCGAAGTGTTATGTATTCCTCGTCTACACTTCAAATGAATGTGAATGCGATACATCCTCGCTAGGAAATAGAGTTTGCAGACATCTACGTATCGTAGCATTAGCTTTCTAATGCTACTTAAAACGCGATATCGCATCTCATATCTATCTTTCATGGTAAGATATAATATGATTTGCGAAATGTTATGTATTCCTCGTCTACACTTCAAATGAATGTGAATGCGAGACTTCCTCGCTAGGAAATAGCGTTTGCAGGTGTCTACGTATCGTAGCAATAGATTTCTAATGCTTCTTAAAACGCGATATCGCATCCCATTTCTATTTTTCATGGTAAGATATAACATGATTTGCGAAGTGTTATGTATTCCTCGTCTACACATCAAATGAATGTGAATGCGATACTTCTTCGCTAGGAAATAGCGATTGCAGATGTCTACGTATCGTAGCATTAGCTTTCTAATGCTTCTTAAAACGCGATATCGCATCTCATATCTATGTTTCATGGTAAGATATAATATGATTTGCGAAGTGTCATGTATTCCTCTTCTACACTTCAAATGAATGTAAATGCGACACTTCCTTGCCAGGAAATAGCGTTTGCAAATGTCTTCCTATCGTAGCAATAGTGTTCTAATGCTTCTTAAAACGCGATATCGCACCTCATTTCTATGTTTCATGGTAAGATATAATATGATTTGCGAAGTGTTATGTATTCCTCGTCTACAGTTCAAATGTATGTAAATGCGACACTTCCCTGCAAGGAAATTGCGTTTGCAGATGTCTACGTATCGAAGCAATAGAGTTCAAATGCTTCTTAAAACGAGATATTGCATCTCATATTTATGTTTCATGATAAGATATAATATTCATTGCGAAGTGTTATGCATTCCGCGTCTACGATTCAAATGAATGTAAATGCGACACTTCCTTGCAAGGAAATAGCGTTTACAGATGTCTACGTATCGTAGCAATAGAGTTCTTATGATTCTTAAAACGCGATATCGCATCTCATTTATATGTTTCATGGTAAGATATGATATGATTTGCGAAGTGTCATGTATTCCTTGTCTACACTTCAAATGAATGTAAATGCGACACTTCCTTGCTAGGAAATAGCGTCTGCAGATGTCTAGGTATCGTAGCAATAGAGTTCTGATGCTTCTTAAGACGCGATATCGCATCTCATTTCTACGTTTCATGGCAAGATATAATATGATTTGCGAAGTGTTATGTATTCCTCGTCTACACTTCAAATGAATGTAAATGCGACACTTCCTTGCTAGGAAATAGCGTCTGCAGATGTCTAGGTATCGTAGCGATAGTGTTCTAATGCTTCTTAAAACGCGATATCGCATCTCATTTCTATGTTTCATGGTAAGATATAATATGATTTGCGAAGTGTTATGTATTCCTCGTCTACACTTCAAATGAATGTGAATGCGACACTTCCTCGCTAGGAAATAGCGTTTGCAAATGTCTACGTATCGTAGCAATAGATTTCTAATGCTTCTTAAAACGCGATATCGCATCTCATTTCTATGTTTCATGGTAAAATATAATATGATTTGCGAAGTGCTATGTATTCCTCGTCTACACCTCAAATGAATGTGAATGCGACACTTCCTCGCTACGAAATAGCGTTTGCAAATGTCTACGTATCGCAGCAATAGATTTCTAATGCTTCTTAAAACGCGATATCGCATCTCATTTCTATGTTTCATGGTAAGATATAATATGATTTGCGAAGTGTCATGTATTCCTCGTCTATACTTCAAATGAGTGTAAATGCAACACTTTCTTGCAAGGAAATAGCGTTTGCAGATGTTTACCTATCGTAGCAATAGAGTTCTAATGCTTCTTAAAACGCGATATCGCATCTCATTACTATGTTTCATGGTAAGATATAATATGATTTTGCGATGTGTTATGTATTCCTCGTCTGCACTTCAAATGAATGTAAGTGCGACACTTCCTTGCAAGGAAATAGCGTTTGCAGATGTCTACGTATCGTAGCAATAGATTTCTAATGCTTCTTAAAACGCGATATCGCATCTCATTTCTATGTTTCATGGTAAAATATAATATGATTTGCGAAGTGCTATGTATTCCTCGTCTACACTTCAAATGAATGTGAATGCGACACTTCCTCGCTACGAAATAGCGTTTGCAAATGTCTACGTATCGTAGCAATAGATTTCTAATGCTTCTTAAAACGCGATATCGCATCTCATTTCTATGTTTCATGGTAAGATATAATATGATTTGCGAAGTGTCATGTATTCCTCGTCTATACTTCAAATGAGTGTAAATGCAACACTTCCTTGCAAGGAAATAGCGTTTGCAGATGTTTACCTATCGTAGCAATAGAGTTCTAATGCTTCTTAAAACGCGATATCGCATCTCATTACTATGTTTCATGGTAAGATATAATATGATTTGCGATGTGTTATGTATTCCTCGTCTGCACTTCAAATGAATGTAAGTGCGACACTTCCTTGCAAGGAAATAGCGTTTGCAGATGTCTACGTATCGTAGCAATAGCTTTCTAATGCTTCTTAAACCGCGATATCGCATCTCATTTCTATGTTTCATGGTAAGATATAATATGATTTGCGAAGTGTCATGTATTCCTCGTCTGCACTTCAAATGAATGTAAATGCGACACTTCCTTGCAAGGAAATAGCGTTTGCAGATGTCTACGTATCGTAGCAATAGAGTTCTTATGATTCTTAAAACGCGATATCGCATCTCATTTCTATGTTTCATGGTAAGATGTAATATGATTTGCGAAGTGTTATGTATTCCTCCTCTACACTTCAAATGAATGTAAATGCGACACTTCCTTGCCAGGAAATAGCGTTTGCAAATGTCTTCCTATCGTAGCAATAGTGTTCTAATGCTTCTTAAAACGCGATATCGCACCTCATTTCTATGTTTCATGGTAAGATATAATATGATTTGCGAAGTGTTATGTATTCCTCGTCTACACTTCAAATGTATGTAAATGCGACACTTCCCTGCAAGGAAATTGCGTTTGCAGATGTCTACGTATCGAAGCAATAGAGTTCAAATGCTTCTTAAAACGAGATATTGCATCTCATATCTATGTTTCATGATAAGATATAATATTCATTGCGAAGTGTTATGCATTCCGGCGTCTACGATTCAAATGAATGTAAATGCGACACTTCCTTGCAAGGAAATAGCGTTTGCAGATGTCTACGTCTCGTAGCAATAGAGTTCTGATGCTTCTTAAAACGCGATATCGCATCTCATTTATATGTTTCATGGTGAGATGTAATATGATTTGCGAAGTGTTATGTTTTCCTCCTCTACACTTCAAATGAATGTAAATGCGACACTTCCTTGCTAAGAAATAGCGTCTGCAGATGTCTAGGTATCGTAGCAATAGAGTTCCAATGCTTCTTAAACGCGATATCGCATCTCATTTCCCTGTTTCATGGCAAGATATAATATGATTTGCGAAGTGTCATGTATTCCTCGTCTGCACTTCAAATGAATGTAAATGCGACACTTCCTTGCAAGGAAATAGCGTTTGCAGATGTCTACGTATCGTAGCAATAGAGTTCTTATGATTCTTAAAACGCGATATCGCATCTCATTATATGTTTCATGGTAAGATATGATATGATTTGCGAAGTGTTATGTATTCCTCGTCTACACTTCAAATGAATGTAAATGCGACACTTCCTTGCTAGGAAATAGCGTCTGCAGATGTCTAGGTATCGTAGCGATAGTGTTCTAATGCTTCTTAAAACGCGATATCGCATCTCATTTCTATGTTTCATGGCAAGATATAATATGATTTGCGAAGTGTCATGTATTCCTCTTCTACACTTCAAATGAATGTAAATGCGACACTTCCTTGCAAGGAAATAGCGTTTGCCAGATGTTTACCTGTCGTAGGAATAGAGTTCTAATGCTTCTTAAAACGCGATATTGCATCTCATATCTATGTTTCGTGATAATCTATAATATTCATTGCGAAGTGTTATGCATTCCGCGTCTACGATTCAAATGAATGTAAATGCGACACTTCCTTGCAAGGAAATAGCGTTTGCAGATGTCTACGTATCGTAGCAATAGAGTTCTTATGATTCTTAAAACGCGATATCGCATCTCATTTCTATGTTTCATAGTAAGATATAATATGATTTGCGAAGTGTCATGTATTCCTCGTCTACACTTCAAATGAATGTAAATGCGACACTTCCTTGCTAGGAAATAGCGTCTGCAGATGTCTAGGTATCGTAGCAATAGAGTTCTAATGCTTCTTAAAACGCGATATCGCACCTCATTTCTATGTTTCATGGTAAGACGTAATATGATTTGCGAAGTGTTAAGTATTCCTCGTCTACACTTCAAATGAATGTAAATGCGACACTTCCTTGCTAGGAAATTGCGTCTGCAGATGTCTAGGTATCGTAGCAATAGAGTTCTAATGCTTCCTAAACGCGATATCGCATCTCATTTCTATGTTTCATGGTAAGATGTAATGTGATTTGCGAAGTGTTATGTATTCCTCCTCTACACTTCAAATGAATGTAAATGCGACACTTCCTTGCCAGGAAATAGCGTTTGCAAATGTCTTCCTATGGTAGCAATAGTGTTCTAATGCTTCTTAAAACGCGATATCGCACCTCATTTCTATGTTTCATGGTAAGATATAATATGATTTGCGAAGTGTTATGTATTCCTCGTCTACACTTCAAATGTATGTAAATGCGACACTTCCCTGCAAGGAAATTGCGTTTGCAGATGTCTACGTATCGAAGCAATAGAGTTCAAATGCTTCTTAAAACGAGATATTGCATCTCATATCTATGTTTCATGATAAGATATAATATTCATTGCGAAGTGTTATGCATTCCGCGTCTACGATTCAAATGAATGTAAATGCGACACTTCCTTGCAAGAAATAGCGTTTGCAGATGTCTACGTATCGTAGCAATAGAGTTCTTATGATTCTTAAAACGCGATATCGCATCTCATTTATATGTTTCATGGTAAGATATGATATGATTTGCGAAGTGTCATGTATTCCTCGTCTACACTTCAAATGAATGTAAATGCGACACTTCCTTGCTAGGAAATAGCGTCTGCAGATGTCTAGGTATCGTAGCAATAGAGTTCTGATGCTTCTTAAGACGCGATATCGCATCTCATTTCTACGTTTCATGGCAAGATATAATATGATTTGCGAAGTGTTATGTATTCCTCGTCACACTTCAAATGAATGTAAATGCGACACTTCCTTGCTAGGAAATAGCGTCTGCAGATGTCTAGGTATCGTAGCGATAGTGTTCTAATGCTTCTTAAAACGCGATATCGCATCTCATTTCTATGTTTCATGGTAAGATATAATATGATTTGCGAAGTGTTATGTATTCCTCGTCTACACTTCCAATGAATGTGAATGCGACACTTCCTCGCTAGGAAATAGCGTTTGCAAATGTCTACGTATCGTAGCAATAGATTTCTAATGCTTCTTAAAACGCGATATCGCATCTCATTTCTATGTTTCATGGTAAGACGTAATATGATTTGCGAAGTGTTAAGTATTCCTCGTCTACACTTCAAATGAATGTAAATGCGACACTTCCTTGCTAGGAAATAGCGTCTGCAGATGTCTAGGTATCGTAGCAATAGAGTTCTAATGCTTCCTAAAACGCGATGTCGCATCTCATTTCTATGTTTCATGGTAAGATGTAATGTGATTTGCGAAGTGTTATGTATTCCTCCTCTACACTTCAAATGAATGTAAATGCGACACTTCCTTGCCAGGAAATAGCGTTTTGCAAATGTCTTCCTATCGTAGCAATAGTGTTCTAGTGCTTCTTAAAACGCGATATCGCACCTCATTTCTATGTTTCATGGTAAGATATAATATGATTTGCGAAGTGTTATGTATTCCTCGTCTACACTTCAAATGTATGTAAATGCGACACTTCCCTGCAAGGAAATAGCGTTTGCAGATGTCTACGTATCGAAGCAATAGAGTTAAAATGCTTCTTAAAACGAGATATTGCATCTCATATCTATGTTTCGTGATAATATATAATATTCATTGCGAAGTGTTATGCATTCCGCGTCTACGATTCAAATGAATGTAAATGCGACACTTCCTTGCAAGGAAATAGCGTTTGCAGATGTCTACGTATCGTAGCAATAGAGTTCTTATGATTCTTAAAACGCGATATCGCATCTCATTTATATGTTTCATGGTAAGATATGATATGATTTGGGAAGTGTCATGTATTCCTCGTCTACACTTCAAATGAATGTAAATGAGACACTTCCTTGCTAGGAAATAGCGTCTGCAGATGTCTAGGTATCGTAGCAATAGAGTTCTGATGCTTCTTAAGACGCGATATCGCATCTCATTTCTACGTTTCATGGCAAGATATAATATGATTTGCGAAGTGTTATGTATTCCTCGTCACACTTCAAATGAATGTAAATGCGACACTTCCTTGCTAGGAAATAGCGTCTGCAGATGTCTAGTATCGTAGCGATAGTGTTCTAATGCTTCTTAAAACGCGATATCGCATCTCATTTCTATGTTTCATGGTAAGATATAATATGATTTGCGAAGTGTTATGTATTTCTCGTCTACACTTCCAATGAATGTGAATGCGACACTTCCTCGCTAGGAAATAGCGTTTGCAAATGTCTACGTATCGTAGCATTAGATTTCTAATGCTTCTTAAAACGCGATATCGCATCTCATTTCTATGTTTCATGGTAAAATATAATATGATTTGCGAAGTGTCATGTATTCCTCGTCTATACTTCAAATCAATGTAAATGCGACACTTCCTTGCTAGGAAATAGCGTCTGCAGATGTCTAGGTATCGTAGCGAGAGTGTTCTAATGCTCCTTAAAACGCGATATCGCATCTCATTTCTACGTTTCATTTTCTCATTTCTATGTTTCATGGTAAGATATAATATGATTTGCGAAGTGTTATGTATTCCTCGTCTACACTTCAAATGAATGTGAATGCGACACTTCGTTGCTAGGAAATAGCGTCTGCAGATGTCTAAGTATCGTAGCAATAGAGTTCTAATGCTTCTTAAAACGCGATATCGCATCTCATTTCTATGTTTCATGGTAAGATGTAATATGATTTGCGAAGTGCCATGTATTCCTCGTCTACACTTCAAATGAATGTGAATGCGACACTTTCTCGCTAGGAAATAGCGTTTGCAGATGTCTACGTATCGTAGCAATAGAGTTCATATGATTCTTAAAACGCGATATTGCATCTCATTTCTATGTTTCATGGTAAGATATAACATGATTTGCGAAGTGTCATGTATTCCTCGTCTACACTTCAAATGAATGTGAATGCGATACTTCCTCGCTAGGAAATAGCGTTTGTAGATGTCTACGTATCGTAGCAATAGCTTTCTAATGCTTCTTAAAACGCGATATCGCACCTCATTTCTATGTTTCATGGTAAGATATAATATGATTTGCGAAGTGTCATGTATTCCTCGTCTACACTTCAAATGAATGTGAATGCGACACTTTGTCGCTAGGAAATAGCGTTTGCAGATGTCTACGTATCGTAGCAATAGAGTTCATATGATTCTTAAAACGCGATATCGCATCTCATTTCTATGTTTCATGGTAAGATATAACATAATTTGCGAAGTGTTATGTATTCCTCGTCTACACTTCAAATGATTGTGAATGCGACACTTCCTCGCAAGGAAATAGCGTTTGCAGATGTCTACGTATCGTAGCAATAGAGTTCATATGATTCTTAAAACGCGATATCGCATCTCATTTCTATGTTTCATGGTAAGATATAATATGATTTGCGAAGTGTCATGTATTCCTCGTCTGCACTTCAAATGAATGTAAATGCGACACTTCCTTGCAAGGAAATAGCGTTTGCAGATGTCTACGTATCGTAGCAATAGAGTTCTAATGATTCTTAAAACGCGATATCGCATCTCATTTATATGTTTCATGGTAAGATATGATATGATTTGCGAAGTGTCATGTATTCCTCGTCTACACTTCAAATGAATGTAAATGCGACACTTCCTTGCTAGGAAATAGCGTCTGCAGATGTCTAGGTATCGTAGCAATAGAGTTCTGATGCTTCTTAAGACGCGATATCGCATCTCATTTCTACGTTTCATGGCAAGATATAATATGATTTGCGAAGTGTTATGTATTCCTCGTCTACACTTCAAATGAATGTAAATGCGACACTTCCTTGCTAGGAAATAGCGTCTGCAGATGTCTAGGTATCGTAGCGATAGTGTTCTAATGCTTCTTAAAACGCGATATCGCATCTCATTTCTATGTTTCATGGTAAGATATAATATGATTTGCGAAGTGTTATGTATTCCTCGTCTACACATCAAATGAATGTGAATGCGATACTTCTTCGCTAGGAAATAGCGTTTGCAGATGTCTACGTATCGTAGCATTAGCTTTCTAATGCTTCTTAAAACGCGATATCGCATCTCATTTCTATGTTTCATGGTAAGATATAATATGATTTGCGATGTGTTATGTATTCCTCGTCTGCACTTCAAATGAATGTAAGTGCGACACTTCCTTGCAAGGAAATAGCGTTTGCAGATGTCTACGTATCGTAGCAATAGTGTTCTAATGCTTCTTAAATCGAGATATCGCATCTCATTTCTATGTTTCATGGTAAGATATAATATTCATTGCGAAGTGTTATGCATTCCTCGTCTACGATTCAAATGAAAGTAAATGCGACACTTCCTTGCAAGGAAATAGCGTTTGCAGATGTCTAGGTATCGTAGCAGTAGAGTTCATATGATTCTTAGAACGCGATATCGCATCTCATTTCAATGTTTCATGGTAAGATATAACATGATTTGCAAAGTGTTATGTATTGCTCGTCTACACTTCAAATGAATGTGAATGCGATACTTCCTCGCTAGGAAATAGCGTTTGCAGATGTCTACGTATCGTAGCAATAGCTTTCTAATGCTTCTTAAACCGCGATATCGCATCTCACTTCTATGTTTCATGGTAAGATATAATATGATTTGCGAAGTGTCATGTATTCCTCGTCTGCACTTCAAATGAATGTAAATGCGACACTTCCTTGCAAGGAAATAGCGTTTGCAGATGTCTACGTATCGTAGCAATAGAGTTCTTATGATTCTTAAAACGCGATATCGCATCTCATTTATATGTTTCATGGTAAGATATGATATGATTTGCGAAGTGTCATGTATTCCTCGTCTACACTTCAAATGAATGTAAATGCGACACTTCCTTGCTAGGAAATAGCGTCTGCAGATGTCTAGGTATCGTAGCAATAGAGTTCTGATGCTTCTTAAGACGCGATATCGCATCTCATTTCTACGTTTCATGGCAAGATATAATATGATTTGCGAAGTGTTATGTATTCCTCGTCTACACTTCAAATGAATGTAAATGCGACACTTCCTTGCTAGGAAATAGCGTCTGCAGATGTCTAGGTATCGTAGCGATTGTGTTCTAATGCTTCTTAAAACGCGATATCGCATCTCATTTCTATGTTTCATGGCAAGATATAATATGATTTGCGAAGTGTCATGTATTCCTCTTCTACACTTCAAATGAATGTAAATGCGACACTTCCTTGCAAGGAAATAGCGTTTGCAGATTTTTACCTGTCGTAGCAATAGAGTTCTAATGCTTCTTAAAACGCGATATCGCATCTCATTTCTATGTTTCATGGTAAGATATAATATGCTTTGCGAAGTGTTATGTATTCCTCGTCTACACTTCAAATGAATGTGAATGCGATACTTCCCCGCTAGGAAATAGCGTTTGCAGATGTCTACGTATCGTAGCAATAGCTTTCTAATGCTTCTTAAACCGCGATATCGCATCTCATTTCTATGTTTCATGGTAAGATATAATATGATTTGCGAAGTGTCATGTATTCCTCGTCTGCACTTCAAACGAATGTAAATGCGACACTTCCTTGCAAGGAAATAGCGTTTGCAGATGTTCGGCTATCGTAGCAATAGAGTTCTAATGCTTCTTAAAACGCGATATCGCATCTCATTTCTATGTTTCATGGTAAGATATAATATGATTTGCGAAGTGTCATGTATTCCTCGTCTACACTTCAAATGAATGTAAATGCGACACTTCCTTGCTAGGAAATAGCGTCTGCAGATGTCTAGGTATCGTAACAATAGAGTTCTAATGCTTCTTAAAACGCGATATCGCATCTCATTTCTATGTTTCATGGTAAGATATAATATGATTTGCGAAGTGTCATGTATTCCTCGTCTACACTTCAAATGAATGTAAATGCGACACTTCCTTGCTAGGAAATAGCGTCTGCAGATGTCTAGGTATCGTAACAATAGAGTTCTAATGCTTCTTAAAACGCGATATCGCATCTCATTTCTCTGTTTCATGGCAAGATATAATATGATTTGCGAAGTGTCATGTATTCCTCTTCTACACTTCAAATGAATGTAAATGCGACACTTCCTTGCAAGGAAATAGCGTTTGCAGATGTTTACCTGTCGTAGCAATAGAGTTAAAATGCTTCTTAAAACGAGATATTGCATCTCATATCTATGTTTCGTGATAATATATAATATTCATTGCGAAGTGTTATGCATTCCGCGTCTACGATTCAAATGAATGTAATTGCGACACTTCCTTGCAAGGAAATAGCGTTTGCAGATGTCTACGTATCGTAGCAATAGAGTTCTTATGATTCTTAAAACGCGATATCGCATCTCATTTCTATGTTTCATGGTAAGATATAATATGATTTGCGAAGTGTCATGTATTCCTCGTCTACACTTCAAATGAATGTAAATGCGACACTTCCTTGCAAGGAAGTAGCGTCTGCAGATGTCTAGGTATCGTAGCAATAGAGTTCTAATGCTTCTTAAAACGCGATATCGCACCTCATTTCTATGTTTCATGGTAAGACGTAATATGATTTGCGAAGTGTTAAGTATTCCTCGTCTACACATCAAATGAATGTAAATGCGACACTTCCTTGCCAGGAAATAGCGTTTGCAAATGTCTTCCTATCGTAGCAATAGTGTTCTAATGCTTCTTAAAACGCGATATCGCACCTCATTTCTATGTTTCATGGTAAGATATAATATGATTTGCCAAGTGTTATGTATTCCTCGTCTACACTTCAAATGTATGTAAATGCGACACTTCCCTGCAAGGAAATAGCGTTTGCAGATGTCTACGTATCGAAGCAATAGAGTTAAAATGCTTCTTAAAACGAGATATTGCATCTCATATCTATGTTTCGTGATAATATATAATATTCATTGCGAAGTGATATGCATTCCGCGTCTACGATTCAAATGAATGTAAATGCGACACTTCCTTGCAAGGAAATAGCGTTTGCAGATGTCTACGTATCGTAGCAATAGAGTTCTTATGATTCTTAAAACGCGATATCGCATCTCATTTATATGTTTCATGGTAAGACGTAATATGATTTGCGAAGTGTTAAGTATTCCTCGTCTACACTTCAAATGAATGTAAATGCGACACTTCGTTACTAGGAAATAGCGTCTGCAGATGTCTAAGTATCGTAGCAATAGAGTTCTAATGCTTCTTAAAACGCGATATCGCATCTCATTTCTATGTTTCATGGTAAGATGTAATATGATTTGCGAAGTGTTAAGTATTCCTCGTCAACACTTCAAATGAATGTAAATGCGACACTTCCTTGCTAGGAAATAGCGTCTGCAGATGTCTAGGTATCGTAGCAATAGAGTTCTAATGCTTCTTAAAACGCGATATCGCACCTCATTTCTATGTTTCATGGTAAGATATAATATGATTTGCGAAGTGTTATGTATTCCTCGTCTACACTTCAAATGTATGTAAATGCGACACTTCCCTGCAAGGAAATTGCGTTTGCAGATGTCTACGTATCGAAGCAATAGAGTTCAAATGCTTCTTAAAACGAGATATTGCATCTCATATCTATGTTTCATGATAAGATATAATATTCATTGCGAAGTGTTATGCATTCCGCGTCTACGATTCAAATGAATGTAAATGCGACACTTCCTTGCAAGGAAATAGCGTTTGCAGATGTCTACGTATCGTAGCAATAGTGTTCTAATGCTTCTTAAATCGAGATATCGCATCTCATTTCTATGTTTCATGGTAAGATATAATATTCATTGCGAAGTGTTATGCATTCCTCGTCTACGATTCAAATGAAAGTAAATGCGACACTTCCTTGCAAGGAAATAGCGTTTGCAGATGTCTAGGTATCGTAGCAGTAGAGTTCATATGATTCTTAGAACGCGATATCGCATCTCATTTCAATGTTTCATGGTAAGATATAACATGATTTGCAAAGTGTTATGTATTGCTCGTCTACACTTCAAATGAATGTGAATGCGATACTTCCTCGCTAGGAAATAGCGTTTGCAGATGTCTACGTATCGTAGCAATAGCTTTCTAATGCTTCTTAAACCGCGATATCGCATCTCACTTCTATGTTTCATGGTAAGATATAATATGATTTGCGAAGTGTCATGTATTCCTCGTCTGCACTTCAAATGAATGTAAATGCGACACTTCCTTGCAAGGAAATAGCGTTTGCAGATGTCTACGTATCGTAGCAATAGAGTTCTTATGATTCTTAAAACGCGATATCGCATCTCATTTATATGTTTCATGGTAAGATATGATATGATTTGCGAAGTGTCATGTATTCCTCGTCTACACTTCAAATGAATGTAAATGCGACACTTCCTTGCTAGGAAATAGCGTCTGCAGATGTCTAGGTATCGTAGCAATAGAGTTCTGATGCTTCTTAAGACGCGATATCGCATCTCATTTCTACGTTTCATGGCAAGATATAATATGATTTGCGAAGTGTTATGTATTCCTCGTCTACACTTCAAATGAATGTAAATGCGACACTTCCTTGCTAGGAAATAGCGTCTGCAGATGTCTAGGTATCGTAGCGATTGTGTTCTAATGCTTCTTAAAACGCGATATCGCATCTCATTTCTATGTTTCATGGCAAGATATAATATGATTTGCGAAGTGTCATGTATTCCTCTTCTACACTTCAAATGAATGTAAATGCGACACTTCCTTGCAAGGAAATAGCGTTTGCAGATTTTTACCTGTCGTAGCAATAGAGTTCTAATGCTTCTTAAAACGCGATATCGCATCTCATTTCTATGTTTCATGGTAAGATATAATATGCTTTGCGAAGTGTTATGTATTCCTCGTCTACACTTCAAATGAATGTGAATGCGATACTTCCCCGCTAGGAAATAGCGTTTGCAGATGTCTACGTATCGTAGCAATAGCTTTCTAATGCTTCTTAAACCGCGATATCGCATCTCATTTCTATGTTTCATGGTAAGATATAATATGATTTGCGAAGTGTCATGTATTCCTCGTCTGCACTTCAAACGAATGTAAATGCGACACTTCCTTGCAAGGAAATAGCGTTTGCAGATGTTCGGCTATCGTAGCAATAGAGTTCTAATGCTTCTTAAAACGCGATATCGCATCTCATTTCTATGTTTCATGGTAAGACGTAATATGATTTGCGAAGTGTTAAGTATTCCTCGTCTACACTTCAAATGAATGTAAATGCGACACTTCGTTACTAGGAAATAGCGTCTGCAGATGTCTAAGTATCGTAGCAATAGAGTTCTAATGCTTCTTAAAACGCGATATCGCATCTCATTTCTATGTTTCATGGTAAGATGTAATATGATTTGCGAAGTGTTAAGTATTCCTCGTCAACACTTCAAATGAATGTAAATGCGACACTTCCTTGCTAGGAAATAGCGTCTGCAGATGTCTAGGTATCGTAGCAATAGAGTTCTAATGCTTCTTAAAACGCGATATCGCACCTCATTTCTATGTTTCATGGTAAGATATAATATGATTTGCGAAGTGTTATGTATTCCTCGTCTACACTTCAAATGTATGTAAATGCGACACTTCCCTGCAAGGAAATTGCGTTTGCAGATGTCTACGTATCGAAGCAATAGAGTTCAAATGCTTCTTAAAACGAGATATTGCATCTCATATCTATGTTTCATGATAAGATATAATATTCATTGCGAAGTGTTATGCATTCCGCGTCTACGATTCAAATGAATGTAAATGCGACACTTCCTTGCAAGGAAATAGCGTTTGCAGATGTCTACGTATCGTAGCAATAGTGTTCTAATGCTTCTTAAATCGAGATATCGCATCTCATTTCTATGTTTCATGGTAAGATATAATATTCATTGCGAAGTGTTATGCATTCCTCGTCTACGATTCAAATGAAAGTAAATGCGACACTTCCTTGCAAGGAAATAGCGTTTGCAGATGTCTAGGTATCGTAGCAGTAGAGTTCATATGATTCTTAGAACGCGATATCGCATCTCATTTCAATGTTTCATGGTAAGATATAACATGATTTGCAAAGTGTTATGTATTGCTCGTCTACACTTCAAATGAATGTGAATGCGATACTTCCTCGCTAGGAAATAGCGTTTGCAGATGTCTACGTATCGTAGCAATAGCTTTCTAATGCTTCTTAAACCGCGATATCGCATCTCACTTCTATGTTTCATGGTAAGATATAATATGATTTGCGAAGTGTCATGTATTCCTCGTCTGCACTTCAAATGAATGTAAATGCGACACTTCCTTGCAAGGAAATAGCGTTTGCAGATGTCTACGTATCGTAGCAATAGAGTTCTTATGATTCTTAAAACGCGATATCGCATCTCATTTATATGTTTCATGGTAAGATATGATATGATTTGCGAAGTGTCATGTATTCCTCGTCTACACTTCAAATGAATGTAAATGCGACACTTCCTTGCTAGGAAATAGCGTCTGCAGATGTCTAGGTATCGTAGCAATAGAGTTCTGATGCTTCTTAAGACGCGATATCGCATCTCATTTCTACGTTTCATGGCAAGATATAATATGATTTGCGAAGTGTTATGTATTCCTCGTCTACACTTCAAATGAATGTAAATGCGACACTTCCTTGCTAGGAAATAGCGTCTGCAGATGTCTAGGTATCGTAGCGATTGTGTTCTAATGCTTCTTAAAACGCGATATCGCATCTCATTTCTATGTTTCATGGCAAGATATAATATGATTTGCGAAGTGTCATGTATTCCTCTTCTACACTTCAAATGAATGTAAATGCGACACTTCCTTGCAAGGAAATAGCGTTTGCAGATTTTTACCTGTCGTAGCAATAGAGTTCTAATGCTTCTTAAAACGCGATATCGCATCTCATTTCTATGTTTCATGGTAAGATATAATATGCTTTGCGAAGTGTTATGTATTCCTCGTCTACACTTCAAATGAATGTGAATGCGATACTTCCCCGCTAGGAAATAGCGTTTGCAGATGTCTACGTATCGTAGCAATAGCTTTCTAATGCTTCTTAAACCGCGATATCGCATCTCATTTCTATGTTTCATGGTAAGATATAATATGATTTGCGAAGTGTCATGTATTCCTCGTCTGCACTTCAAACGAATGTAAATGCGACACTTCCTTGCAAGGAAATAGCGTTTGCAGATGTTCGGCTATCGTAGCAATAGAGTTCTAATGCTTCTTAAAACGCGATATCGCATCTCATTTCTATGTTTCATGGTAAGATATAATATGATTTGCGAAGTGTCATGTATTCCTCGTCTACACTTCAAATGAATGTAAATGCGACACTTCCTTGCTAGGAAATAGCGTCTGCAGATGTCTAGGTATCGTAACAATAGAGTTCTAATGCTTCTTAAAACGCGATATCGCATCTCATTTCTATGTTTCATGGTAAGATATAATATGATTTGCGAAGTGTCATGTATTCCTCGTCTACACTTCAAATGAATGTAAATGCGACACTTCCTTGCTAGGAAATAGCGTCTGCAGATGTCTAGGTATCGTAACAATAGAGTTCTAATGCTTCTTAAAACGCGATATCGCATCTCATTTCTCTGTTTCATGGCAAGATATAATATGATTTGCGAAGTGTCATGTATTCCTCTTCTACACTTCAAATGAATGTAAATGCGACACTTCCTTGCAAGGAAATAGCGTTTGCAGATGTTTACCTGTCGTAGCAATAGAGTTAAAATGCTTCTTAAAACGAGATATTGCATCTCATATCTATGTTTCGTGATAATATATAATATTCATTGCGAAGTGTTATGCATTCCGCGTCTACGATTCAAATGAATGTAATTGCGACACTTCCTTGCAAGGAAATAGCGTTTGCAGATGTCTACGTATCGTAGCAATAGAGTTCTTATGATTCTTAAAACGCGATATCGCATCTCATTTCTATGTTTCATGGTAAGATATAATATGATTTGCGAAGTGTCATGTATTCCTCGTCTACACTTCAAATGAATGTAAATGCGACACTTCCTTGCAAGGAAGTAGCGTCTGCAGATGTCTAGGTATCGTAGCAATAGAGTTCTAATGCTTCTTAAAACGCGATATCGCACCTCATTTCTATGTTTCATGGTAAGACGTAATATGATTTGCGAAGTGTTAAGTATTCCTCGTCTACACATCAAATGAATGTAAATGCGACACTTCCTTGCCAGGAAATAGCGTTTGCAAATGTCTTCCTATCGTAGCAATAGTGTTCTAATGCTTCTTAAAACGCGATATCGCACCTCATTTCTATGTTTCATGGTAAGATATAATATGATTTGCCAAGTGTTATGTATTCCTCGTCTACACTTCAAATGTATGTAAATGCGACACTTCCCTGCAAGGAAATAGCGTTTGCAGATGTCTACGTATCGAAGCAATAGAGTTAAAATGCTTCTTAAAACGAGATATTGCATCTCATATCTATGTTTCGTGATAATATATAATATTCATTGCGAAGTGATATGCATTCCGCGTCTACGATTCAAATGAATGTAAATGCGACACTTCCTTGCAAGGAAATAGCGTTTGCAGATGTCTACGTATCGTAGCAATAGAGTTCTTATGATTCTTAAAACGCGATATCGCATCTCATTTATATGTTTCATGGTAAGACGTAATATGATTTGCGAAGTGTTAAGTATTCCTCGTCTACACTTCAAATGAATGTAAATGCGACACTTCGTTACTAGGAAATAGCGTCTGCAGATGTCTAAGTATCGTAGCAATAGAGTTCTAATGCTTCTTAAAACGCGATATCGCATCTCATTTCTATGTTTCATGGTAAGATGTAATATGATTTGCGAAGTGTTAAGTATTCCTCGTCAACACTTCAAATGAATGTAAATGCGACACTTCCTTGCTAGGAAATAGCGTCTGCAGATGTCTAGGTATCGTAGCAATAGAGTTCTAATGCTTCTTAAAACGCGATATCGCACCTCATTTCTATGTTTCATGGTAAGATATAATATGATTTGCGAAGTGTTATGTATTCCTCGTCTACACTTCAAATGTATGTAAATGCGACACTTCCCTGCAAGGAAATTGCGTTTGCAGATGTCTACGTATCGAAGCAATAGAGTTCAAATGCTTCTTAAAACGAGATATTGCATCTCATATCTATGTTTCATGATAAGATATAATATTCATTGCGAAGTGTTATGCATTCCGCGTCTACGATTCAAATGAATGTAAATGCGACACTTCCTTGCAAGGAAATAGCGTTTGCAGATGTCTACGTATCGTAGCAATAGAGTTCTTATGATTCTTAAAACGCGATATCGCATCTCATTTATATGTTTCATGGTAAAATATGATATGATTTGCGAAGTGTCATGTATTCCTCGTCTACACTTCAAATGAATGTAAATGCGACACTTCCTTGCTAGGAAATAGCGTCTGCAGATATCTAGGTATCGTAGCAATAGAGTTCTGATGCTTCTTAAGACGCGATATCGCATCTCATTTCTACGTTTCATGGCAAGATATAATATGATTTGCGAAGTGTTATGTATTCCTCGTCTACACTTCAAATGAATGTAAATGCGACACTTCCTTGCTAGGAAATAGCGTCTGCAGATGTCTAGGTATCGTAGCGATTGTGTTCTAATGCTTCTTAAAACGCGATATCGCATCTCATTTCTCTGTTTCATGGCAAGATATAATATGATTTGCGAAGTGTCATGAATTCCTCTTCTACACTTCAAATGAATGTAAATGCGACACTTCCTTGCAAGGAAATAGCGTTTGCAGATGTTTACCTGTCGTAGCAATAGAGTTAAAATGCTTCTTAAAACGAGATATTGCATCTCATATCTATGTTTCGTGATAATATATAATATTCATTGCGAAGTGTTATGCATTCCGCGTCTACGATTCAAATGAATGTAAATGCGACACTTCCTTGCAAGGAAATAGCGTTTGCAGATGTCTACGTATCGTAGCAATAGAGTTCTTATGATTCTTAAAACGCGATATCGCATCTCATTTCTATGTTTCATGGTAAGATATAATATGATTTGCGAAGTGTCATGTATTCCTCGTCTACACTTCAAATGAATGTAAATGCGACACTTCCTTGCTAGGAAATAGCGTCTGCAGATGTCTAGGTATCGTAGCAATAGAGTTCTAATGCTTCTTAAAACGCGATATCGCACCTCATTTCTATGTTTCATGGTAAGACGTAATATGATTTGCGAAGTGTTAAGTATTCCTCGTCTACACTTCAAATGAATGTAAATGCGACACTTCCTTGCCAGGAAATAGCGTTTGCAAATGTCTTCCTATCGTAGCAATAGTGTTCTAATGCTTCTTAAAACGCGATATCGCACCTCATTTCTATGTTTCATGGTAAGATATAATATGATTTGCCAAGTGTTATGTATTCCTCGTCTACACTTCAAATGTATGTAAATGCGACACTTCCCTGCAAGGAAATAGCGTTTGCAGATGTCTACGTATCGAAGCAATAGAGTTAAAATGCTTCTTAAAACGAGATATTGCATCTCATATCTATGTTTCGTGATAATATATAATATTCATTGCGAAGTGATATGCATTCCGCGTCTACGATTCAAATGAATGTAAATGCGACACTTCCTTGCAAGGAAATAGCGTTTGCAGATGTCTACGTATCGTAGCAATAGAGTTCTTATGATTCTTAAAACGCGATATCGCATCTCATTTATATGTTTCATGGTAAGACGTAATATGATTTGCGAAGTGTTAAGTATTCCTCGTCTACACTTCAAATGAATGTAAATGCGACACTTCGTTACTAGGAAATAGCGTCTGCAGATGTCTAAGTATCGTAGCAATAGAGTTCTAATGCTTCTTAAAACGCGATATCGCACCTCATTTCTATGTTTCATGGTAAGACGTAATATGATTTGCGAAGTGTTAAGTATTCCTCGTCTACACTTCAAATGAATGTAAATGCGACACTTCCTTGCCAGGAAATAGCGTTTGCAAATGTCTTCCTATCGTAGCAATAGTGTTCTAATGCTTCTTAAAACGCGATATCGCACCTCATTTCTATGTTTCATGGTAAGATATAATATGATTTGCCAAGTGCTATGTATTCCTCGTCTACACTTCAAATGTATGTAAATGCGACACTTCCCTGCAAGGAAATAGCGTTTGCAGATGTCTACGTATCGAAGCAATAGAGTTAAAATGCTTCTTAAAACGAGATATTGCATCTCATATCTATGTTTCGTGATAATATATAATATTCATTGCGAAGTGATATGCATTCCGCGTCTACGATTCAAATGAATGTAAATGCGACACTTCCTTGCAAGGAAATAGCGTTTGCAGATGTCTACGTATCGTAGCAATAGAGTTCTTATGATTCTTAAAACGCGATATCGCATCTCATTTATATGTTTCATGGTAAGACGTAATATGATTTGCGAAGTGTTAAGTATTCCTCGTCTACACTTCAAATGAATGTAAATGCGACACTTCGTTACTAGGAAATAGCGTCTGCAGATGTCTAAGTATCGTAGCAATAGAGTTCTAATGCTTCTTAAAACGCGATATCGCATCTCATTTCTATGTTTCATGGGAAGATGTAATATGATTTGCGAAGTGTTAAGTATTCCTCGTCAACACTTCAAATGAATGTAAATGCGACACTTCCTTGCTAGGAAATAGCGTCTGCAGATGTCTAGGTATCGTAGCAATAGAGTTCTAATGCTTCTTAAAACGCGATATCGCACCTCATTTCTATGTTTCATGGTAAGATATAATATGATTTGCGAAGTGTTATGTATTCCTCGTCTACACTTCAAATGTATGTAAATGCGACACTTCCCTGCAAGGAAATTGCGTTTGCAGATGTCTACGTATCGAAGCAATAGAGTTCAAATGCTTCTTAAAACGAGATATTGCATCTCATATCTATGTTTCATGATAAGATATAATATTCATTGCGAAGTGTTATGCATTCCGCGTCTACGATTCAAATGAATGTAAATGCGACACTTCCTTGCAAGGAAATAGCGTTTGCAGATGTCTACGTATCGTAGCAATAGAGTTCTTATGATTCTTAAAACGCGATATCGCATCTCATTTATATGTTTCATGGTAAGATATGATATGATTTGCGAAGTGTCATGTATTCCTCGTCTACACTTCAAATGAATGTAAATGCGACACTTCCTTGCTAGGAAATAGCGTCTGCAGATATCTAGGTATCGTAGCAATAGAGTTCTGATGCTTCTTAAGACGCGATATCGCATCTCATTTCTACGTTTCATGGCAAGATATAGTATGATTTGCGAAGTGTTATGTATTCCTCGTCACACTTCAAATGAATGTAAATGCGACACTTCCTTGCTAGGAAATAGCGTCTGCAGATGTCTAGGTATCGTAGCGATAGTGTTCTAATGCTTCTTAAAACGCGATATCGCATCTCATTTCTATGTTTCATGGTAAGATATAATATGATTTGCGAAGTGTTATGTATTCCTCGTCTACACTTCCAATGAATGTGAATGCGACACTTCCTCGCTAGGAAATAGCGTTTGCAAATGTCTACGTATCGTAGCAATAGATTTCTAATGCTTCTTAAAACGCGATATCGCATCTCATTTCTATGTTTCATGGTAGAATATAATATGATTTGCGAAGTGTCATGTATTCCTCGTCTATACTTCAAATGAATGTAAATGCGACACTTCCTTGCTAGGAAATAGCGTCTGCAGATGTCTAGGTATCGTAGCGAGAGTGTTCTAATGCTCCTTAAAACGCGATATCGCATCTCATTTCTACGTTTCATTTTCTCATTTCTATGTTTCATGGTAAGATATAATATGAATTGCGAAGTGTTATGTATTCCTCGTCTACACTTCAAATGAATGTGAATGCGACACTTCGTTGCTAGGAAATAGCGTCTGCAGATGTCTAAGTATCGTAGCAATAGAGTTCTAATGCTTCTTAAAACGCGATATCGCATCTCATTTCTATGTTTCATGGTAAGATGTAATATGATTTGCGAAGTGTTAAGTATTCCTCGTCAACACTTCAAATGAATGTAAATGCGAAACTTCCTTGCCAGGAA
Organism: Xylocopa sonorina; assembly: GCF_050948175.1. Taxonomy (NCBI): domain Eukaryota; kingdom Metazoa; phylum Arthropoda; class Insecta; order Hymenoptera; family Apidae; genus Xylocopa; species Xylocopa sonorina. The sequence goes on along the minus strand of NW_027490208.1, from coordinate 577,930 downwards.
ATAGCGTTTGAAAATGTCTTCCTATCGTAGCAATAGTGTTCTAATGCTTCTTAAAACGCAATATCGCACCTCATTTCTACGTTTCATGGTAAGATGTAATATGATTTGCGAAGTGTTATGTATTCCTCCTCTACACTTCAAATGAATGTAAATGCGACACTTCCTTGCTAGGAAATAGCGTCTGCAGATGTCTAGGTATCGTAGCAATAGAGTTCTAATGCTTCCTAAAACGCGATATCGAATCTCATTTCTATGTTTCATGGTAAGATGTAATGTGATTTGCGAAGTGTTATGTATTCCTCCTCTACACTTCAAATGAATGTAAATGCGACACTTCCTTGCCAGGAAATAGCGTTTGCAAATGTCTTCCTATCGTAGCAATAGTGTTCTAATGCTTCTTAAAACGCGATATCGCACCTCATTTCTATGTTTCATGGTAAGATATAATATGATTTGCGAAGTGTTATGTATTCCTCGTCTACACTTCAAATGTATGTAAATGCGTCACTTCCCTGCAAGGAAATAGCGTTTGCAGATGTCTACGTATCGAAGCAATAGAGTTAAAATGCTTCTTAAAACGAGATATTGCATCTCATATCTATGTTTCGTGATAATATATAATATTCATTGCGAAGTGTTATGCATTCCGCGTCTACGATTCAAATGAATGTAAATGCGACACTTCCTTGCAAGGAAATAGCGTTTGCAGATGTCTACGTATCGTAGCAATAGAGTTCTTATGATTCTTAAAACGCGATATCGCATCTCATTTATATGTTTCATGGTAAGACGTAATATGATTTGCGAAGTGTTAAGTATTCCCCGTCTACACTTCAAATGAATGTAAATGCGACACTTCGTTGCTAGGAAATAGCGTCTGCAGATGTCTAAGTATCGTAGCAATAGAGTTCTAATGCTTCTTAAAACGCGATATCGCATCTCATTTCTATGTTTCATGGTAAGATGTAATATGATTTGCGAAGTGTTAAGTATTCCTCGTCAACACTTCAAATGAATGTAAATGCGACACTTCCTTGCAAGGAAATAGCGTCTGCAGATGTCTAGGTATCGTAGCAATAGAGTTCTGATGCTTCTTAAGACGCGATATCTCATCTCATTTCTACGTTTCATGGCAAGATATAATATGATTTGCGAAGTGTTATGTATTCCTCGTCTACACTTCAAATGAATGTAAATGCGACACTTCCTTGCTAGGAAATAGCGTCTGCAGATGTCTAGGTATCGTAGCGATAGTGTTCTAATGCTTCTTAAAACGCGATATCGCATCTCATTTCTATGTTTCATGGTAAGATATAATATGATTTGCGAAGTGTTATGTATTCCACGTCTACACTTCAAATGAATGTGAATGCGACACTTCCTCGCTAGGAAATAGCGTTTGCAAATGTCTACGTATCGTAGCAATAGATTTCTAATGCTTCTTAAAACGCGATATCGCATCTCATTTCTATGTTTCATGGTAAAATATAATATGATTTGCGAAGTGTCATGTATTCCTCGTCTATACTTCAAATGAATGTAAATGCGACACTTCCTTGCTAGGAAATAGCGTCTGCAGATGTCTAGGTATCGTAGCAATAGCTTTCTAATGCTTCTTAAAACGCGATATCGCATCTCATTTCTATGTTTCGTGGTAAGATATAATATGATTTGCGAAGTGTTATGTATTCCTCCTCTCCACTTCAAATGAATGTAAATGCGACACTTCCTTGCAAGGAAATAGCGTTTGCAGTTGTATACCTATCGTAGCAATAGTGTTCTAATGCTTCTTAAAACGAGATATCACATCTCATTTCTATGTTTCATGGTAAGATATAATATGATTTGCGAAGTGTTATGTATTCCTTGTCTACACTTCAAATGAATGTAAATGCGACACTTCCTTGCAAGGAAATAGCGTTTGCTGATGTCTACGTATCGAAGCAATAGAGTTCAAATGCTTCTTAAAACGAGATATTGCATCTCATATCTATGTTTCATGACAAGATATAATATTCATTGCGAAGTGTTTTGTATTCCTCGTCTACACTTCAAATGAATGTAAATGCGAAACTTCTTTGCAAGGATGTAGCGTTTGCAGATGTCTACCTATCGTAGCAATATAGTTCTAATGCTTCTTAAAACGCGAAATCGCATCTCATTTCTATGTTTCATGGTAAGATATAATATGATTTGCGAAGTGTTATGTATTCCTCGTCTACACTTCAAATGAATGTAAATGCGACACTTCCTTGCTAGGAAATAGCGTCTGCAGATGTCTAGGTATCGTAGCAATAGAGTTCTAATGCTTCTTGAAACGCGATATCGCATCTCATTTCTATGTTTCATGGTAAGATGTAATATGATTTGCGAAGTGTTATGTATTCCTCGTCTACACTTCAAATGAATGTAAATGCGACACTTCCTTTCAAGGAAGTAGCGATTGCAGATGTCTACGTATCGAAGCAATAGAGTTCAAATGCTTCTTAAAACGAGATATTGCATCTCATACCTATGTTTCATGATAAGATATAATATACATTGCGAAGTGTTATGCATTCCTCGCCTACGATTCAAATGAATGTAAATGCGACACTTCCTTGCAAGGAAATAGCGTTTGCAGATGTCTACGTATCGTAGCAATAGTGTTCTTATGATTCTTAAAACGCGATATCGCATCTCATTTCTATGTTTCATGGTAAGATATAATATGATTTGCGAAGTGTCATGTATTCCTCGTCTACACTTCAAATGAATGTAAATGCGACACTTCCTAGCAAGGAAATAGCGTTTGCAGATGTCTACGTATCGTAGCAATAGGTTTCTAATGCTTCTTAAAACGAGATATTGCATCTCATATCTATGTTTCATGATAAGATTTAATATTCATTGCGAAGTGTTATGCATTCCTCGTCTACGATTCAAATGAACGTAAATGCGACACTTCCTTGCAAGGAAATAGCGTTTGCAGATGTCTACGAATCGTAGCAATGGAGTTCTTATGATACTTAAAACGCGATATCGCATCTCATTTCTATGTTTCATGGTAAGATATAATATGATTTGCGAAGTGTCATGTATTCCTCGTCTAGACTTCAAATGAATGTAAATGCGACACTTCCTTGCTGGGAAATAGCGTCTGCAGATGTCTAGGTATCGTAGCAATAGAGTTCTAATGCTTCTTGAAACGCGATATCGCATCTCATTTCTATGTTTCATGGTAAGATGTAATATGATTTGCGAAGTGTTATGTATTCCTCGTCTTCACTTCAAATGAATGTAAATGCGACACTTCCTTTCAAGGAAGTAGCGATTGCAGATGTCTACGTATCGAAGCAATAGAGTTCTAATGCTTCTTAAAACGCGATATCGCATCTCATTTCTATGTTTCATGGTAAGATGTAATATGATTTGCGAAGTGTTAAGTATTCCTCGTCAACACTTCAAATGAATGTAAATGCGACACTTCCTTGCAAGGAAATAGCGTCTGCAGATGTCTAGGTATCGTAGCAATAGAGTTCTGATGCTTCTTAAGACGCGATATCGCATCTCATTTATACGTTTCATGGCAAGATATAATATGATTTGCGAAGTGTTATGTATTCCTCGTCTACACTTCAAATGAATGTAAATGCGACACTTCCTTGCTAGGAAATAGCGTCTGCAGATGTCTAGGTATCGTAGCGATAGTGTTCTAATGCTTCTTAAAACGCGATATCGCATCTCATTTCTATGTTTCATGATAAGATATAATATGATTTGCGAAGTGTTATGTATTCCTCGTCTACACTTCAAATGAATGTGAATGCGACACTTCCTCGCTAGGAAATAGCGTTTGCAAATGTCTACGTATCGTAGCAATACAGTTCTTATGATTCTTAAAACGCGATATCGCATCTCATTTCTATGTTTCATGGTAAAATATAATATGATTTGCGAAGTGTCATGTATTCCTCGTCTATACTTCAAATGAATGTAAATGCGACACTTCCTTGCTAGGAAATAGCGTCTGCAGATGTCTAGGTATCGTAGCAATAGCTTTCTAATGCTTCTTAAAACGCGATATCGCATCTCATTTCTATGTTTCGTGGTAAGATATAATATGATTTGCGAAGTGTTATGTATTCCTCCTCTCCACTTCAAATGAATGTAAATGCGACACTTCCTTGCAAGGAAATAGCGTTTGCAGTTGTATACCTATCGTAGCAATAGTGTTCTAATGCTTCTTAAAACGAGATATCACATCTCATTTCTATGTTTCATGGTAAGATATAATATGATTTGCGAAGTGTTATGTATTCCTTGTCTACACTTCAAATGAATGTAAATGCGACACTTCCTTGCAAGGAAATAGCGTTTGCTGATGTCTACGTATCGAAGCAATAGAGTTCAAATGCTTCTTAAAACGAGATATTGCATCTCATATCTATGTTTCATGACAAGATATAATATTCATTGCGAAGTGTTTTGTATTCCTCGTCTACACTTCAAATGAATGTAAATGCGACACTTCCTTGCTAGGAAATAGCGTCTGCAGATGTCTACCTATCGTAGCAATAGAGTTCTAATGCTTCTTAAAACGCAAAATCGCATCTCATTTCTATGTTTCATGGTAAGATATAATATGATTTGCGAAGTGTTATGTATTCCTCCTCTACACTTCAAGTGAATGTAAATGCGACAATTCTTTGCAAGGAAATAGCGTTTGCAGATGTCTACGTATCGTAGCAATAGAGTTCTTATGATTCTTAAAACGCGATATCGCATCTCATTTATATGTTTCATGGTAAGACGTAATATGATTTGCGAAGTGTTAAGTATTCCCCGTCTACACATCAAATGAATGTAAATGCGACACTTCGTTGCTAGGAAATAGCGTCTGCAGATGTCAAAGTATCGTAGCAATAGAGTTCTAATGCTTCTTAAAACGCGATATCGCATCTCATTTCTATGTTTCATGGTAAGATATAATATGATTTGCGTAGTGTCATGTATTCCTCGTCTACACTTCAAATGAATGTAAATGCGACACTTCCTCGCTAGGAAATAGCGTTTGCAGATGTCTACGCATCGTAGCAATAGAGTTCATAAGATTCTTAAAACGCGATATCGCATCTCATTCCTATGTATCATGGTAAGATATAATATGATTTGCGAAGTGTTATGTATTCCTCGTCTACACTTCAAATGAATGTAAATGCGACACTTCCTTGCTAGGAAATAGCGTCTGCAGATGTCTAGGTATCGTAGCAATAGAGTTCTAATGCTTCTTGAAACGCGATATCGCATCTCATTTCTATGTTTCATGGTAAGATGTAATATGATTTGCGAAGTGTTATGTATTCCTCGTCTACACTTCAAATGAATGTAAATGCGACACTTCCTTTCAAGGAAGTAGCGATTGCAGATGTCTACGTATCGAAGCAATAGAGTTCAAATGCTTCTTAAAACGAGATATTGCATCTCATATCTATGTTTCATGATAAGATATAATATACATTGCGAAGTGTTATGCATTCCTCGCCTACGATTCAAATGAATGTAAATGCGACACTTCCTTGCAAGGAAATAGCGTTTGCAGATGTCTACGTATCGTAGCAATAGTGTTCTTATGATTCTTAAAACGCGATATCGCATCTCAATTCTATGTTTCATGGTAAGATATAATATGATTTGCGAAGTGTCATGTATTCCTCGTCTACACTTCAAATGAATGTAAATGCGACACTTCCTAGCAAGGAAATAGCGTTTGCAGATGTCTACGTATCGTAGCAATAGGTTTCTAATGCTTCTTAAAACGAGATATTGCATCTCATATCTATGTTTCATGATAAGATTTAATATTCATTGCGAAGTGTTATGCATTCCTCGTCTACGATTCAAATGAACGTAAATGCGACACTTCCTTGCAAGGAAATGGCGTTTGCAGATGTCTACGAATCGTAGCAATGGAGTTCTTATGATACTTAAAACGCGATATCGCATCTCATTTCTATGTTTCATGGTAAGATATAATATGATTTGCGAAGTGTCATGTATTTCTCGTCTAGACTTCAAATGAATGTAAATGCGACACTTCCTTGCTGGGAAATAGCGTCTGCAGATGTCTAGGTATCGTAGCAATAGAGTTCACATGCTTCTTAAAACGAGATATTGCATCTCAAATCAATGCTTCATGATAAGTTATAATATTCATTGCGAAGTGTTATGCATTCCTCGTATACGATTCAAATGAATGTAAATGCGACACTTCCTTCCAAGGAAATTGCGTTTGCTGTTGTCTACGTATCGTAGCAATAGAGTTCTTATGATTCTTAAAACGCGATATCGCATCTCATTTCTATGTTTCATGGTAAGATATAATATGATTTGCGAAGTGTTATGTATTCCTCGTCTACACTTCAAATGAATGTAAATGCGACACTTCCTCGCTAGGAAATAGCGTTTGCAGATGTCTACGTATCGTAGCAATAGTGTTCTTATGATTCTTAAAACGCGATATCGCATCTCATTTCTATGTTTCATGGTAAGATATAATATGATTTGCGAAGTGTCATGTATTCCTCGTCTACACTTCAAATGAATGTAAATGCGACACTTCCTAGCAAGGAAATAGCGTTTGCAGATGTCTACGTATCGTAGCAATAGGTTTCTAATGCTTCTTAAAACGAGATATTGCATCTCATATCTATGTTTCATGATAAGATTTAATATTCATTGCGAAGTGTTATGCATTCCTCGTCTACGATTCAAATGAATGTAAATGCGACACTTCCTTCCAAGGAAATAGCGTTTGCTGATGTCTACGTATCGTAGCAATAGTGTTCTTATGATACTTAAAACGCGATATCGCATCTCATTTCTATGTTTCATGGTAAGATATAATATGATTTGCGAAGTGTCATGTATTCCTCGTCTACACTTCAAATGAATGTAAATGCGACACTTCCTAGCAAGGAAATAGCGTTTGCAGATGTCTACGTATCGTAGCAATAGGTTTCTAATGCTTCTTAAAACGAGATATTGCATCTCATATCTATGTTTCATGATAAGATTTAATATTCATTGCGAAGTGTTATGCATTCCTCGTCTACGATTCAAATGAACGTAAATGCGACACTTCCTTGCAAGGAAATAGCGTTTGCAGATGTCTACGAATCGTAGCAATGGAGTTCTTATGATACTTAAAACGCGATATCGCATCTCATTTCTATGTTTCATGGTAAGATATAATATGATTTGCGAAGTGTCATGTATTCCTCGTCTACACTTCAAATGAATGTAAATGCGACACTTCCTTGCTGGGAAATAGCGGCTGCAGATGTCTAGGTATCGTAGCAATAGAGTTCACATGCTTCTTAAAACGAGATATTGCATCTCATATCTATGTTTCATGATAAGATATAATATTCATTACGAAGTGTTATGCATTCCTCGTATACGATTCAAATGAATGTAAATGCGACACTACCTTCCAAGGAAATAGCGCTTGCAGTTGTCTACGTATCGTAGCAATAGGGTTCTTATAATTCTTAAAACGCGATATCGCATCTCATTTCTATGTTTCATGGTAATAATATAATATGATTTGCGAAGTGTTATGTATTCCTCGTCTACACTTCAAATGAATGTGAATGCGACACTTCCTCGCTAGGAAATAGCGTTTGCAGATGTCTACGTATCGTAGCAATACAGTTCTTATGATTCTTAAAACGCGATATCGCATCTCATTTCTATGTTTCATGGTAAGATATAATATGATTTGCGAAGTGTCATGTATTCCTCGTCTACACTTCAAATGAATGTTAATGCGACACTTCCTTGCTGGGAAATAGCGTCTGCAGATGTGTAGGTATCGTAGCAATAGAGTTCACATGCTTCTTAAAACGAGATATTGCATCTCATATATATGTTTCATGATAAGATATAATATTCATTGCGAAGTGTTATGCATTCCTCGTATACGATTCAAATGAATGTAAATGCGACACTTCCTTCCAAGGAAATAGCGTTTGCAGTTGTCTACGTATCGTAGCAATAGAGTTCTTATGATTCTTAAAACGCGATATCGCATCTCATTTCTATGTTTCATGGTAAGATATAATATGATTTGCGAAGTGTTATGTATTCCTCGTCTACACTTCAAATGAATGTGAATGCGACACTTCCTCGCTAGGAAATAGCGTTTGCAGATGTCTACGTATCGTAGCAATAGAGTTCTTATGATTCTTAAAACGCGATATCGCATCTCATTTCTATGTTTCATGGTAAGATATAATATGATTTGCGAAGTGTTATGAACTCGTCGTCTACACTTCAAGTGAATGTAAATGCGACACTTCCTTGAAAGGAAATAGCGTCTGCAGATGTCTAGGTATCGTAGCGATAGAGTTCTAATGCTTCTCAAAACACAATATCGCATCTCATTTCTATGTTTCATGGTAAGATATAATATGATTTGCGAAGTGTTATGTATTCCTCGTCTACACTTCAAATGAATGTAAATGCGACATTTCCTTGCAAGGAAATAGCGTTTGCAGATGTCTACGTATCGAAGCAATAGAGTTCAAATGCTTCTTAAAGCGAGATATTGCATCTCATATCTATGTTTCATGATAAGATATAATATTCATTGCGAAGTGTTATGCATTCCTCGTCTACGATACAAATGAATGTAAATGTGACACTTCCTTGTAAGGAAATAGCGTTTGCAGTTGTCTACGTATCGTAGCAATAGAGTTCTTATGATTCTTAAAAAGCGATATAGCATCTCATTTCTATGTTTTATGGTAAGATATAATATGATTTGCGAAGTGTCATGTATTCCTCGTCTACACTTCAAATGAATGTGAATGCGACACTTCCTAGCAAGGAAATAGCGTTTGCAGATGCCTACGTATCGTAGCAATAGATTTCTAATGCCTCTTAAAACGCGATATTGCATCTCATTTCTATGTTTCATGGTAAGATATAATATGATTTGCGAGGTGTTATGTATTCCCCGTCTACACTTCAAAGGAATGTGAATGCGACACTTCCTCACTAGAAAATAGCGTTTGCAGATGTCTACGTATCGTAGCAATTGATTTCTAATGCTTCTTAAAACTCGATATCGCATCTCATTTCTATGTTTCATGGTAAGATATAATATGATTTGCGAAGTGTCATGTATTCCTCGTCTACACTTCAAATGAATGTAAATGCGACACTTTCTCGCTAGGAAATAGCGTTTGCAGATGTCTACGTATCGTAGCAATAGAGTTCTTATGATTCTTAAAACGCGATATCGCATCTCATTTCTATGTTTCATGGTAAGATATAATATGATTTGCGAAGTGTCATGTATTCCTCGTCTACACTTCAAATGAATGTAAATGCGACACTTCCTAGCAAGGAAATAGCGTTTGCAGATGTCTGCGTATCGTAGCAATAGAGTTCAAATGCTTCTTAAAGCGAGATATTGCATCTCATATCTATGTTTCATGATAAGATATAATATTCATTGCGAAGTGTTATGCATTCCTCGTCTACGATACAAATGAATGTAAATGTGACACTTCCTTGTAAGGAAATAGCGTTTGCAGTTGTCTACGTATCGTAGCAATAGAGTTCTTATGATTCTTAAAAAGCGATATAGCATCTCATTTCTATGTTTTATGGTAAGATATAATATGATTTGCGAAGTGTCATGTATTCCTCGTCTACACTTCAAATGAATGTGAATGCGACACTTCCTAGCAAGGAAATAGCGTTTGCAGATGCCTACGTATCGTAGCAATAGATTTCTAATGCCTCTTAAAACGCGATATTGCATCTCATTTCTATGTTTCATGGTAAGATATAATATGATTTGCGAGGTGTTATGTATTCCCCGTCTACACTTCAAAGGAATGTGAATGCGACACTTCCTCACTAGAAAATAGCGTTTGCAGATGTCTACGTATCGTAGCAATTGATTTCTAATGCTTCTTAAAACTCGATATCGCATCTCATTTCTATGTTTCATGGTAAGATATAATATGATTTGCGAAGTGTCATGTATTCCTCGTCTACACTTCAAATGAATGTAAATGCGACACTTTCTCGCTAGGAAATAGCGTTTGCAGATGTCTACGTATCGTAGCAATAGAGTTCTTATGATTCTTAAAACGCGATATCGCATCTCATTTCTATGTTTCATGGTAAGATATAATATGATTTGCGAAGTGTCATGTATTCCTCGTCTACACTTCAAATGAATGTAAATGCGACACTTCCTAGCAAGGAAATAGCGTTTGCAGATGTCTGCGTATCGTAGCAATAGATTTCTAATGCTTCTTAAAACGAGATATTGCATCTCATATCTATGTTTCATGATAAGATATAATATGATTTGCGAAGTGTCATGTATTCCTCGTCTACACTTCAAATGAATGTAAATGCGACACTTCCTAGCAAGGAAATAGCGTTTGCAGATGTCTGCGTATCGTAGCAATAGATTTCTTATGATTCTTAAAACGCGATATCGCATCTCATTTCTATGTTTCATGGTAAGATATAATATGATTTGCGAAGTGTCATGTATTCCTCGTCTACACTTCAAAGGAATGTGAATGCGACACTTCCTCACTAGAAAATAGCGTTTGCAGATGTCTACATATCGTAGCAATAGATTTCTAATGCTTCTTAAAACACGATATCGCATCTCATTTCTATGTTTCATGGTAAGATATAATATGATTTGCGAAGTGTCATGTATTCCTCGTCTACACTTCAAATGAATGTAAATGTGACACTTCCTTGCTGGGAAATAGCGTCTGCAGATGTCTAGGTATCGTAGCAATAGAGTTCACATGCTTCTTAAAACGAGATATTGCATCTCATATCTATGTTTCATGATAAGATATAATATTCATTGCGAAGTGTTATGCATTCCTCGTATACGATTCAAATGAATGTAAATGCGACACTTCCTTGAAAGGAAATAGCGTCTGCAGATGTCTAGGTATCGTAGCGATAGAGTTCTAATGCTTCTCAAAACACAATATCGCATCTCATTTCTATGTTTCATGGTAAGATATAATATGATTTGCGAAGTGTGATGTATTCCACGTCTACACTTCAAATGAATGTAAATGCGACACTTCCTTGAAAAGAAATAGCGTTTGCAGATGTCTACCTATCGTAGCAGTAGAGTTCTAATGCTTCTTAAAACGCGATATCGCATCTCATTTCTATGTTTCATGGTAAGATATAATATGATTTTCGAAGTGTTATGTATTCCTCGTCTACACATCAAATGAATGTAAATGCGACATTTCCTTGCAAGGAAATAGCGTTTGCAGATGTCTACGTATCGTAGCAATAGATTCCTAATGCTTCTTAAATCGCGATATCGCATCTCATTTCTATGTTTCATGGTAAGATTTAATATTATTTGCGAAGTGTCATGTATTCCTCGTCTAAACTTCAAACTAATGTAAATGCGACACTTCCTTGCTAGGAAATAGCGTCTGCAGATGTCCAGGTATCGTAGCAATAGAGTTCAAATGCTTCTTAAAACGAGATATTGCATCTCATATCTATGTTTCATGATAAGATATAATATTCACTGCGAAGTGTTATGCATTCCTCGTCTTGGATTCAAATGAATGTAAATGCGACACTTCCTTGCAAGGAAATAGCGTTTGCGGTTGTCTACGTATCGCAGCAATAGTGTTCTTATGATTCTTAAAACGCGATATCGCATCTCATTTCTATGTTTCATGGTAAGATATAATATGATTTGCGAAGTGTTATGTTTTCCTCGTCTACACTTCAAATGAATGTAAATGCGACTCTTCCTTGCAAAGAAATAGCGTTTGCAGATGTCTACGTATCGTAGCAATAGATTTCTAATGCTTCTTAAAACGCGATATCGCATCTCATATCTATGTTTCATGATAAGATATAATATTCATTGCGAAGTGTTATGCATTCCTCGTCTACGATTCAAATGAATGTAAATGCGACACCTCCTTGCAAGGAAATAGCGTTTGCAGATGTCTACGTATCGTAGCAATAGAGTTCAAATGCTTCTTAAAACGAGATATTGCATCTCATATCTATGTTTCATGATAAGATATAATATTCATTGCGAAGTGTTATGCATTCCTCGTCTACGATTCAAATGAATGTAAATGTGACACTTCCTTGCAAGGAAATAGCGTTTGCAGTTGTCTGCGTATCGTAGCAATAGAGTTCTTATGATTCTTAAAACGCGATATCCCATCTCATTTCTATGTTTCATGGTAAGATATAATATGATTTGCGAAGTGTTATGTATTCCCCGTCTACACTTCAAATGAATGTAAATGCGACACTTCCTTGCAAAGAAATAGCGATTGCAGATGTCTACGTATCGTAGCAATAGATATCTAATGCTTCTTAAAACGCAATATCGCATCTCATTTCTATGTTTCATGGTAAGATATAATATGATTTGCGAAGTGTGATGTATTCCACGTCTACACTTCAAATGAATGTAAATGCGACACTTCCTTGAAAAGAAATAGCGTTTGCAGATGTCTACCTATCGTAGCAGTAGAGTTCTAATGCTTCTTAAAACGCGATATCGCATCTCATTTCTATGTTTCATGGTAAGATATAATATGATTTTCGAAGTGTTATGTATTCCTCGTCTACACATCAAATGAATGTAAATGCGACATTTCCTTGCAAGGAAATAGCGTTTGCAGATGTCCACGTATCGTAGCAATAGATTCCTAATGCTTCTTAAAACGCGATATCGCATCTCATTTCTATGTTTCATGGTAAGATTTAATATTATTTGCGAAGTGTCATGTATTCCTCGTCTAAACTTCAAATTAATGTAAATGCGACACTTCCTTGCTAGGAAATAGCGTCTGCAGATGTCCAGGTATCGTAGCAATAGAGTTCAAATGCTTCTTAAAACGAGATATTGCATCTCATATCTATGTTTCATGATAAGATATAATATTCACTGCGAAGTGTTATGCATTCCTCGTCTAGGATTCAAATGAATGTAAATGCGACACTTCCTTGCAAGGAAATAGCGTTTGCGGTTGTCTACGTATCGCAGCAATAGTGTTCTTATGATTCTTAAAACGCGATATCGCATCTCATTTCTATGTTTCATGGTAAGATATAATATGATTTGCGAAGTGTTATGTTTTCCTCGTCTACACTTCAAATGAATGTAAATGCGACTCTTCCTTGCAAAGAAATAGCGTTTGCATATGTCTACGTATCGTAGCAATAGATTTCTAATGCTTCTTAAAACGCGATATCGCATCTCATATCTATGTTTCATGATAAGATATAATATTCATTGCGAAGTGTTATGCATTCCTCGTCTACGATTCAAATGAATGTAAATGCGACACCTCCTTGCAAGGAAATAGCGTTTGCAGATGTCTACGTATCGTAGCAATAGAGTTCAAATGCTTCTTAAAACGAGATATTGCATCTCATATCTATGTTTCATGATAAGATATAATATTCATTGCGAAGTGTTATGCATTCCTCGTCTACGATTCAAATGAATGTAAATGTGACACTTCCTTGCAAGGAAATAGCGTTTGCAGTTGTCTGCGTATCGTAGCAATAGAGTTCTTATGATTCTTAAAACGCGATATCCCATCTCATTTCTATGTTTCATGGTAAGATATAATATGATTTGCGAAGTGTTATGTATTCCCCGTCTACACTTCAAATGAATGTAAATGCGACACTTCCTTGCAAAGAAATAGCGATTGCAGATGTCTACGTATCGTAGCAATAGATATCTAATGCTTCTTAAAACGCAATATCGCATCTCATTTCTATGTTTCATGGTAAGATATAATATGATTAGCGACGTGTCATGTATTCCTCGTCTACACTTCAAATGAATGTAAATGCGACACTTCCTAGCAAGGAAATAGCGTTTGCAGATGTCTACGTATCGTAGCAATAGATTTCTAATGCTTCTTAAAACGCGATATCGCATCTCATATCTATGTTTCATGATAAGATATAATATTCATTGCGAAGTGTTATGCATTCCTCGTCTACGATTCAAATGAATGTAAATGCGACACCTCCTTGCAAGGAAATAGCGTTTGCAGATGTCTACGTATCGTAGCAATAGAGTTCAAATGCTTCTTAAAACGAGATATTGCATCTCATATCTATGTTTCATGATAAGATATAATATTCATTGCGAAGTGTTATGCATTCCTCGTCTACGATTCAAATGAATGTAAATGTGACACTTCCTTGCAAGGAAATAGCGTTTGCAGTTGTCTGCGTATCGTAGCAATAGAGTTCTTATGATTCTTAAAACGCGATATCCCATCTCATTTCTATGTTTCATGGTAAGATATAATATGATTTGCGAAGTGTTATGTATTCCCCGTCTACACTTCAAATGAATGTAAATGCGACACTTCCTTGCAAAGAAATAGCGATTGCAGATGTCTACGTATCGTAGCAATAGATATCTAATGCTTCTTAAAACGCAATATCGCATCTCATTTCTATGTTTCATGGTAAGATATAATATGATTAGCGACGTGTCATGTATTCCTCGTCTACACTTCAAATGAATGTAAATGCGACACTTCCTAGCAAGGAAATAGCGTTTGCAGATGTCTACGTATCGTAGCAATAGATTTCTAATGCTTCTTAAAACGCGATATCGCATCTCATTCCTATGTTTCATGGTAAGATATAATATGATTTGCGAAGTGTCATGTATTCCTCGTCTACACTTCAAATTAATGTAAATGCGACACTTCCTTGCAAGGAAATAGCGTCTGCAGATGTCTACGTATCGTAGCAATAGATTTCTAATGCTTCTTAAAACGCGATATCGCATCTCATTTCTATGTTTCATGGTAAGATATAATATGATTTGCGAAGTGTCATGTATTCCTCGTCTACACTTCAAATTAATGTAAATGCGGCACTTCCTTGCAAGGAAATAGCGTTTGCAGATGTCTACGTATCGTAGCAATAGGGTTTTTATGATACTTAAAACGCGATATTGCATTTCATTTCTATGTTTCATGGTAAGATATAATATGATTTGCGAAGTGTTATGTATTCCTCGTCTACACTTCAAATGAATGTAAATGCGACACTTCCTTGCCAGGAAATAGCGTCTGCAGATGTCTAGGTATCGTAGCAATAGAGTTGAAATGCTTCTTAAAACGAGATATTGCATCTCATATCTATGTTTCATGATAAGATATAATATTCGTTGCGAAGTGTTATGCATTCCTCATCTACGATTCAAATGAATGTAGATGCGACACCTCCTTGCAAGGAAATGGCGTTTGCAGATGTCTACGTATCGTAGTAATGGAGTTCTTATGATACTTAAAACGCGATATCGCATCTCATTTCTATGTTTCATGGTAAGATATAATATGATTTGCGAAGTGTCATGTATTCCTCGTCTATACTTCAAATGAATGTAAATGCGACACATCCTTGCTAGGAAATAGCGTCTGCAGATGTCTATGTATCGTAGCAATAGAGTTCAAATGCTTCTCAAAACGAGATATTGCATCTCATATCTATGTTTCATGATAAGATATAATATTCATTGCGAAGTGTTATGCATTCCTCGTATACGATTCAAATGAATGTAAATGCGACACTTCCTTGTAAGGAAATAGCGTTTGCAGTTGTCTACGTATCGTAGCAATAGAGTTCTTATGATTCTTAAAACGCGATATCGCATCTCATTTCTATGTTTCATGGTAAGATATAATATGATTTGCGAAGTGTCATGTATTCCTCGTCTATACTTCAAATGAATGTAAATGCGACACATCCTTGCTAGGAAATAGCGTCTGCAGATGTCTAGGTATCGTAGCAATAGAGTTCAAATGCTTCTCAAAACGAGATATTGCATCTCATATCTATGTTTCATGATAAGATATAATATTCATTGCGAAGTGTTATGCATTCCTCGTATACGATTCAAATGAATGTAAATGCGACACTTCCTTGTAAGGAAATAGCGTTTGCAGTTGTCTACGTATCGTAGCAATAGAGTTCTTATGATTCTTAAAACGCGATATCGCATCTCATTTCTATGTTTCATGGTAAGATATAATATGATTTGCGAAGTGTTATGTATTCCTCGTCTACGATTCAAATGATTGTAAATGCGACACTTCCTTGCTAGGACATAGCGTCTGCAGATGTCTCCGTATCGTAGCAATGGATTTCTACTGCTTCTTAAAACGCGATATCGCATCTCATTTCTATGTTTCATGGGAAGATATAATATTCATTGCGAAGTGTTATGCATTCCTCGTCTACGATTCAAATGAACGTAAATGCGACACTTCCTTGCAAGGAAATAGCGTTTGCCGATGTCCACGTATCGGAGCAATAGAGTTTAAATGCTTCTTAAAACGAGATATCGCACCACATTTCTATGTTTCATGGTAAGATATAATGTGATTTGCGAAGTGTGATGTATTCCTCGTCTACACTTCAAATGAATGTAAATGCGACACTTCCTCGCTAGGAAATAGCGTCTGCAGATGTCTAGGTATCGTAGCGATAGAGTTCTAATGCTCCTTAAAACGCGATATCGCATCTCATTTCTATGTTTCATGTGTCACGTCTCAAGTTCGGGAAAATTTCCTATTTGACCGTGATCGACACGTAGCCGTCTCCGAAATCTGCGCGCTGAATTGCGGCGGACGCCGGGTTCTTTATGGCTCGCGAAACACTGGTACGAATCGCGGACGCGGTGAACAAGGACGTTCACCTACATTTTGATGGCTTGAGTGGCTGCTTTAATCGGCTTTCCTTTGTAGATACCGCTGGAAACGTGGATCCCCCTCCGGAATGGTCCCAGTATACGGGCTGTGAGGCGGAATCGTGAAAGGGATGAGTTTCCAGCGAGACTGCTCGGTGGTGTTGGACTTCTCTGTACTCTGCGGTGAAGACGGCTGTGCAGGACGGCCGGTGTGCGGAGGAGCCACGGCGAGGATGGCTGAATAGCTGAAGATCGGTACTTGACTTTCCAGGCCCGCGTATTCTCGCACCAATCGACGTATGAAATTCTTCCTTCCCGCGCGTCGAGTTCTTTTCCTACCGTCGGCACAACGCATTCAGCCTACTTCCTCAAAGTCCGGATACGGGTCCACTAAGCGGCGGTCCGCTCTAGTTTGCCGGTCCGTAAGAGTGGAAGGTCGACGTAGATTCGCTCGTAGTGAGACAATGGGTCGATCCAGCTAAGCGGCGGTCCTCTCTAACCGATCGATTACCAAGCCTCGACTACGGTGAAACTCGAATGTGTTTAATACGCGAGAACTCGTGGAAGACTTCGTGTTATACTCGAGTGTTGCAAGGAATTGTATTAACGAGAGATATTAATTCTGATAAAATAAAGATATATTCTAAATAATCCTACGCTTACACTTACTGTCCCTATCGAGCTAAGTTAAAATTAGTTTAATATTAGAAATAGAATAACAAGACTTTAGAATTAGAATTGACTTTGATTTAGAAGTTGTAATACCTCCAAGTGAGGCAGAGACTGGCCCGAAGGCATGAGGCTGAAGACCGTTCAGCTTGAGCGACAGACGATTACTGATCTCTGACTTGCGTGTCCGCGACCTCCTCGGATCGCGCGGCGCGCGAGTCGTTGGGCCCCAGAGTGGGGCGGCCGCTCGGCCCGCGAAGTGGGGCGGCCGGTCGTGGAGGGGCGCGGCTCGCGTTGAGCGTGAGCCGGGCGCGTCGGACGCTTGTTCGAGCGTATCGTAGCGGATTATAATGTAATTTAGAAATTAGTATTCAACATAGATTTGCCTTAAAATTATTCGTGTGTGTTGTTTCTGTATATACATGGTCGTGTAGTGTGCTTACTAGCTACGGACTTAAGATATCTTATGAGTAGACATTAGAGAAGTATATATAATGGAGATTTACAGCTGCTGACTCTGTGCAGTGTGCGATGGCGTCTTCGTGCTGCGGCTGGGGGTTGCGTACCCTCCAACTTCGTCGAGGTCGCGCGTCGTGGCGCGGTCGAGTGGTCGAATCCCCGGGTGTGTAGATGGCTGCCTTGGCTCGGCGATCGGGCTGGTTGCCCGTGTACAGGGGCGCTCGTCCCTTGTGGCTACGTGCGGCTGGCGGTGCGTATGGACCTGCCGGGTGCTGCGGGAGGCGTTGGGGGGTGGAAGGCGGTACGCCGGACGTCACACATGATAAGATATAATATTCATTGCGAAGTGTTATGCATTCCTCGTCTACGATTCAAATGAATGTAAATGCGACACTTCCTTGCTAGGAAAAAGCGTCTGCAGATGTCTACCTATCGTAGCAATAGAGTTCTAATGCTTCTTAAAACGCGATATCGCATCTCATTTCTATGTTTCATGGTAAGATATAATGTGATTTGCGAAGTGTTAAGTACTCCTCGTCTACACTTCAAATCAATGTAAATGCGACTCTGCCTTGCTAGGAAGTAGCGTCTGCAGATGTCTAGGTATCGTAGCAATAGAGTTCAAATGCTTCTTAAAACGAGATGTAGCATCTCATATCTATGTTTCATGATAAGATATAATATTCATTGCGAAGTGTTATGCATTCCTCGTATTCGATTCAAATGAATGTAAATGCGACACTTCCTTGCAAGGAAATAGTGTTTGCAGTTGTCTACGTATTGTAGCAATAGAGTTCTTATAATTCTTAAAAGGCGATATCACATCTCATTTCTATGTTTTATGGTAAGATATAATATGATTTGCGAAGTGTTATGTATTCCTCGTCTACACTTCAAATGAATGTAAATACGACACTTCCTTGCAAGGAAACAGAGTTTGCAAATGTCTACCTATCGTAGCAATAGTGTTCTAATGCTTCGTAAAACGCGATATCGCATCTCATTTCTATGTTTCATGGTAAGATATAATATGATATGCGAAGTGTTATGTATTCCTCGTCTACACTTCAAATGAATGTAAATGCGACACTTCCTTGCAAGGAAATAGCGTTTGCAGATGTCTACGTATCGAAGCAATAGAGTTAAAATGCTTCTTAAAACGAGATATTGCATCTCATATCTATGTTTCATGATAAGATATAATAATCATTGCGAAGTGTTATGCATTCCTCGTCTACGATTCAAATGAATGTAAATGCGACACTTCCTTGCAAGGAAATAGCGTTTGCAGATGTCTAGCTGTCGTAGCAATAGAGTTCTAATGCTTCTTAAAACGCGACATCGCATCTCATTTCTATGCTTCATGATAAGATATAATATGATTTGCGAAGTGTTATGCATTCCTCGTCTACGATTCAAATGGATGTAAATGCGACACCTCCTTGCAAGGAAATAGCGTTTGCAGATGTCTACGTATCGTAGCAATGGAGTTCTTATGATACTTAAAACGCGATATCGCATCTCATTTCTATGTTTCATGGTAAGATATAATATGATTTGCGAAGTGTCATGTATTCCTCGTCTACACTTCAAATGATTGTAAATGCGACACTTCCTCGCTAGGAAATTGCGTTTGCAGATGTCTACGTATCGTAGCAATAGAGTTCTTATGATACTTAAAACGCGATATCGCATCTCATTTCTATGGTTCATGGTAAGATATAATATGATTTGCGAAGTGTTATGTATTCCTCGTCTACACTACAAAGGAATGTGAATGCGACACTTCCTTTCTAGGAAATAGCGTCTGCAGATATCTAGGTATCGTAGCAATAGAGTTCAAATTCTTCTTAAAACGAGATATTGCATCTCATATCTATGTTTCATGATAAGATATAATATTCATTGCGAAGTGTTATGCATTCCTCGTCTACGATTCAAATGAATGTAAATGCGACACCTCCTTGCAAGGAAATAGCGTTTGCAGATGTCTACGTATCGTAGCAATGGAGTTCTTATGATACTTAAAACGCGATATGGCATCTCATTTCTATGTTTCATGGTAAGATATAATATGATTTGCGAAGTGTCATGTATTCCTCGTCTACACTTCAAATGAATGTAAATGCGACACTTCCTTGCTAGGAAATAGCGTCTGCAGATGTCTAGGTATCGTAGCAATAGAGTTGAAATGCTTCTTAAAACGAGATATTGCATCTCATATCTATGTTTCATGATAAGATATAATATTCATTGCGAAGTGTTATGCATTCCTCGTCTACGATTCAAATGGATGTAAATGCGACACCTCCTTGCAAGGAAATAGCGTTTGCAGATGTCTACGTATCGTAGCAATGGAGTTCTTATGATACTTAAAACGCGATATCGCATCTCATTTCTATGTTTCATGGTAAGATATAATATGATTTGCGAAGTGTCATGTATTCCTGGTCTACACTTCAAATGATTGTAAATGCGACACTTCCTTGCTAGGAAATAGCGTCTGCAGATGTCTAGGTATCGTAGCGATAGAGTTCAAATGCTTCTTAAAACGAGATATCGCATCTCATACCTATGTTTCATGATAAGATATAATATTCATTGCGAAGCTGTTATGCATTCCTCGTATACGATTCAAGTGAATGTAAATGCGACACTTCCTTGTAAGGAAATAGCGTTTGCGGTTGTCTACGTATCGTAGCAATAGGGTTCGTATGATTCTTAAAACGCGATATCGCATCTCATTTCTATGTTTTATGGTAAGATATAATATGATCTGCGAAGTGTTATGTATTCCTCTTCTACACTTCAAAGGAATGTAAATGCGACACTTCGTTGCTAGGAAATAGCGTCTGCAGATGTCTAGGTATCGTAGCGATAGAGTTCTAGTGCTTCTTAAAACGCGATATCGCATCTGATTTCTATGTTTCATGGTAAGATATAATATGATTTGCGAAGTGTTATGTATTCCTCGTATACACTTCAAATGAATGTAAATGCGACACTTCCTTGCAAGGAAATAGCGTTTGCAGATGTCTACGTATCGTAGCAATAGATTTCTAACGCTTCTTAAAACGCGATATGGCATCTCATTTCTATGTTTCATGGTAAGATATAATATGATTTGCGAAGTGTTATGTATTCCTCGTCTACACTTCAAATGCATGTAAATGCGACACTTCCTTGCAAGGAAATATCGTTTGCAGATGTCTAGCTGTCGTAGCAATAGAGTTCTAATGCTTCTTAAAACGCGATATCGCATCTCATTTCTATGTTTCATGGTAAGATATAATATGATTTGCGAAGTGTTATGTATCCCTCGTCTACACTTCAAATGAATGTAAATGCGACACTTCCTCGCTAGGAAATAGCGTTTGCAGATGTCTACGTATCGTAGCAATAGAGTTCTTATGATTCTTAAAACGCGATATCGCATCTCATTTCTATGGTTCATGGTAAGATATAATATGATTTGCGAAGTGTTATGTATTCCTCGTCTACACTTCAAATGAATGTAAATGCGACACTTCCTTGCAAAGAAATAGCGTCTGCAGATGTCTACGTATCATAGCAATAGATTTCTAATGCCTCTTAAAACGCGATATCGCATCTCATTTCTATGTTTCATGGTAAGCTATAATATGATTTGCGAAGTGTCATGTATTCCTCGTCTACACTTCAAATGAATGTAAATGCGACACTTCCTTGCAAGGAAATAGCGTCTGCAGATGTCTACGTATCGTAGCAATAGGGTTTTTATGATTCTTAAAACGCGATATTGCATTTCATTTCTATGTTTCATGGTAAGATATAATATGATTTGCGAAGTGTCATGTCTTCCTCGTCTACATTTCAAATGAATGTAAATGCGACACTTCCTTGCTAGGAAATAGCGTTAGCAGATGTCTACGTATCGTAGCAATGGAGTTCTTATGATTCCTAAAACGCGGTATCGATCTCAATTCTATGTTTCATGGTAAGATATAATATGATTTGCGAAGTGTTATGTATTCCTCGTCTACACTTCAAATGAATGTAAATGCGACACTTCCTTGCAAGGAAATATCGTTTGCAGATGTCTACGTATCGTAGCAATAGGGTTTTTATGATTCTTAAAACGCGATATCGCATCTCATTTCTATGGTTCATGGTAAGATATAATATGATTTGCGAAGTGTTATGTATTCCTCGTCTACCCTTCAAATGAATGTAAATGCGACACTTCCTTGCAAAGAAATAGCGTCTGCAGATGTCTACGTATCATAGCAATAGATTTCTAATGCCTCTTAAAACGCGATATCGCATCTCATTTCTATGTTTCATGGTAAGTTATAATATGATTTGCGAAGTGTCATGTATTCCTCGTCTACACTTCAAATGAATGTAAATGCGACACATCCTTGCAAGGAAATAGCGTCTGCAGATGTCTACGTATCGTAGCAATAGGGTTTTTATGATTCTTAAAACGCGATATTGCATTTCATTTCTATGTTTCATGGTAAGATATAATATGATTTGCGATGTGTCATGTATTCCTCGTCTACATTTCAAATGAATGTAAATGCGACACTTCCTTGCTAGGAAATAGCGTTTGCAGATGTCTACGTATCGTAGCAATGGAGTTCTTATGATTCCTAAAACGCGGTATCGATCTCAATTCTATGTTTCATGGTAAGATATAATATGATTTGCGAACTGTTATGTATTCCTCGTCTACACTTCAAACGAATGTAAATGCGACACTTCCTTGCAAGGAAATATCGTTTGCAGATGTCTACGTATCGTAGCAATAGATTTCTAATGCTTCTTAAAACGCGATATCGTATCTTATTTCTATGTTTCATGGTAAGATATAATATGATTTGCGAAGTGTTATGCATTCCTCCTCTACACTTCAAAGGAATGTAAATGCGACACTTCCTTGCTAGGAAATAGCGTCTGCAGATGTCTACGTATCGCAGCAATAGAGTTCTTATGATTCTTAAAACGCGATATCGCATCTCATTTCTATGGTTCATGGTAAGACATAATATGATTTGCGAAGTGTTATGTATTCCTCGTCTACACTTCAAATGAATGTAAATGCGACACTTCTTTGCAAAGAAATAGTGTCTGCAGATGTCTACGTATCGTAGCAATAGATTTCTAATGCTACTTAAAACGCGATATCGCATCTCAGTTCTATGTTTCATGGTAAGATATAATATGATTTGCGAAGTGTTATGTATTCCTCGTCTACACTTCAAATGAATGTAAATGCGACACTTCCTTGCAAGGAAATAGCGTTTGCAGATGTCTACCTATCGTAGCAATAGGCTTCTAATGCTTCTTAAAACGCGATATCGCATCTCATTACTATGTTTCATGGTAGGATATAATATGATTTGCGAAGTGTTATGTATTCCTCGTCTACACTTCAAATGAATGTAAATGCGACACTTCCTTGCAAGGAAATAGCGTTTGCAGATGTCTAGGTATCGTAGCAATAGATTTCTAATGCTTCTTAAAACGCGATATCGTATCTTATTTCTATGTTTCATGGTAAGATATAATATGATTTGCGATGTGTCATGTATTCCTCGTCTACATTTCAAATGAATGTAAATGCGACACTTCCTTGCTAGGAAATAGCGTTTGCAGATGTCTACGTATCGTAGCAATGGAGTTCTTATGATTCCTAAAACGCGGTATCGATCTCAATTCTATGTTTCATGGTAAGATATAATATGATTTGCGAACTGTTATGTATTCCTCGTCTACACTTCAAACGAATGTAAATGCGACACTTCCTTGCAAGGAAATATCGTTTGCAGATGTCTACGTATCGTAGCAATAGATTTCTAATGCTTCTTAAAACGCGATATCGTATCTTATTTCTATGTTTCATGGTAAGATATAATATGATTTGCGAAGTGTTATGCATTCCTCCTCTACACTTCAAAGGAATGTAAATGCGACACTTCCTTGCTAGGAAATAGCGTCTGCAGATGTCTACGTATCGCAGCAATAGAGTTCTTATGATTCTTAAAACGCGATATCGCATCTCATTTCTATGGTTCATGGTAAGACATAATATGATTTGCGAAGTGTTATGTATTCCTCGTCTACACTTCAAATGAATGTAAATGCGACACTTCTTTGCAAAGAAATAGTGTCTGCAGATGTCTACGTATCGTAGCAATAGATTTCTAATGCTACTTAAAACGCGATATCGCATCTCAGTTCTATGTTTCATGGTAAGATATAATATGATTTGCGAAGTGTTATGTATTCCTCGTCTACACTTCAAATGAATGTAAATGCGACACTTCCTTGCAAGGAAATAGCGTTTGCAGATGTCTACCTATCGTAGCAATAGGCTTCTAATGCTTCTTAAAACGCGATATCGCATCTCATTACTATGTTTCATGGTAGGATATAATATGATTTGCGAAGTGTTATGTATTCCTCGTCTACACTTCAAATGAATGTAAATGCGACACTTCCTTGCAAGGAAATAGCGTTTGCAGATGTCTAGGTATCGTAGCAATAGATTTCTAATGCTTCTTAAAACGCGATATCGTATCTTATTTCTATGTTTCATGGTAAGATATAATATGATTTGCGAAGTGTTATGTATTCCTCGTCTACACTTCAAATGAATATAAATGCGACACTTCCTTGCAAGGAAATAGCGTTTGCAGATGTCTAGCTGTCGTAGCAATAGAGTTCTAATGCTTCTTAAAACGCGATATCGCATCTCATTTCTATGTTTCATGGTAAGATATAATATGATTCGCGAAGTGTCATGTATTCCTCGTCTACACTTCAAATGAATGTAAATGCGACACTTCCTTGCTAGGAAATTGCGTTTGCAGATGTCTACGTATCGTAGCAATAGAGTTCTTATGATTCTTAAAACGCGATATCGCATCTCATTTCTATGGTTCATGGTAAGATATAATATGATTTGCGAAGTGTTATGTATTCCTCGTCTACACTTCAAATGAATGTAAATGCGACACTTCCTCGCTAGGAAATAGCGTTTGCAGATGTCTACCTATCGTAGCAATAGGCTTCTAAAGCTTCTTAAAACGCGATATCGCATCTCATTTCTATGTTTCATGGTAAGATATAATATGATTTGCGAAGTGTTATTTATTCCTCGTCTACACATCAAATGAATGTAAATGCGACACTTCCTTGCTAGGAAATAGCGTTTGCAGATGTCTAGCTGTCGTAGCAATAGAGTTCTAATGCTTCTTAAAACGCGATATCGCATCTCATTTCTATGTTTCATGGTAAGATATAATATGATTTGCGAAGTGTTATGTATCCCTCGCCTACACTTCAAATGAATGTAAATGCGACACTTCCTCGCTAGGAAATAGCGTTTGCAGATGTCTACGTATCGTAGCAATAGAGTTTTTATGATTCTTAAAACGCGATAACGCATCTCATTTCTATGGTTCATGGTAAGATATAATATGATTTGCGAAGTGTCATGTATTCCTCGTCTACACTTCAAATGAATGTAAATGCGACACTTCCTTGCAAGGAAATAGCGTCTGCAGATGTCTACGTATCGTAGCAATAGGGTTTTTATGATTCTTAAAACGCGATATTGCATTTCATTTCTATGTTTCATGGTAAGATATAATATGATTTGCGAAGTGTTATGTATTCCTCGTCTACACTTCAAATGAATGTAAATGCGACACTTCATTGCAAAGAAATAGCGTTTGCAGATGTCTACGTATCGTAGCAATAGATTTCTAACGCTTCTTAAAACGCGATATGGCATCTCATTTCTATGTTTCATGGTAAGATATAATATGATTTGCGAAGTGTTATGTATTCCTCGTCTACACTTCAAATGAATGTAAATGCGACACTTCCTTGCAAAGAAATAGCGTTTGCAGATGTCTACGTATCGTAGCAATAGATTTCTAACGCTTCTTAAAACGCGATATCGCATCTCATTTCTATGTTTCATGGTAAGATATAATATGATTTGCGAAGTGTCATGTATTCCTCGTCTACACTTCAAATGAATGTAAATGCGACACTTCCTTGCTAGGAAATAGCGTCTGCAGATGTCTAGGTACCGTAGCGATATAGTTCTAATGCTTCTTAAAACGCGATATCGCATCTGATTTCTATGTTTCATGGTAAGATATAATATGATTTGCGAAGTGTTATGTATTCCTCGTCTACACTTCAAATGCATGTAAATGCGACACTTCCTTGCAAGGAAATATCGTTTTCAGATGTCTACCTATCGTAGCAATAGGCTTCTAAAGCTTCTTAAAACGCGATATCGCATCTCATTTCTATGTTTCATGGTAAGATATAATATGATTTGCGAAGTGTTATTTATTCCTCGTCTACACATCAAATGAATGTAAATGCGACACTTCCTTGCTAGGAAATAGCGTTTGCAGATGTCTAGCTGTCGTAGTAATAGAGTTCTAATGCTTCTTAAAACGCGATATCGCATCTCATTTCTATGTTTCATGGTAAGATATAATATGATTTGCGAAGTGTTATGTATCCCTCGTCTACACTTCAAATGAATGTAAATGCGACACTTCCTTGCAAAGAAATAGCGTCTGCAGATGTCTACGTATCATAGCAATAGATTTCTAATGCCTCTTAAAACGCGATATCGCATCTCATTTCTATGTTTCATGGTAAGTTATAATATGATTTGCGAAGTGTCATGTATTCCTCGTCTACACTTCAAATGAATGTAAATGCGACACTTCCTTGCAAGGAAATAGCGTCTGCAGATGTCTACGTATCGTAGCAATAGGGTTTTTTTGATTCTTAAAACGCGATATTGCATTTCATTTCTATGTTTCATGGTAAGATATAATATGATTTGCGAAGTGTTATGTATTCCTCGTCTACACTTCGAAGGAATGTGAATGCGACACTTGCTCACTAGAAAATAGCGTTTGCAGATGTCTACGTATCGTAGCAATAGATTTCTAATGCTTCTTAAATCGCGATATCGCATCTCATTTCTATGTTTCATGGTAAGATATAATATGATTTGCGAAGTGTCATGTATTCCTCGTCTACACTTCAAATGAATGTAAATGCGACACTTCCTTGCTAGGAAATAGCGTCTGCAGATGTCTAGGTATCGTAGCAATAGTGTTGAAATGCTTCTTAAAACGAGATATTGCATCTCATATCTATGTTTCATGATAAGATATAATATTCATTGCGAAGTGTTATGCATTCCTCGTTTACGATTCAAATGAATGTAAATGCGACACCTCCTTGCAAGGAAATAGCGTTTGCAGATGTCTACGTATCGTAGCAATGGAGTTCTTATGATACTTAAAACGCGATATCGCATCTCATTTCTATGTTTCATGGTAAGATATAATATGATTTGCGAAGTGTCATGTATTCCTCGTCTACACTTCAAATGATTGTAAATGAGACACTTCCTTGCTAGGAAATAGCGTCTGCAGATGTCTAGGTATCGTAGCAATAGAGTTCAAATGCTTCTTAAAACGAGATATCGCATCTCATACCTATGTTTCATGATAAGATATAATATTCATTGCGAAGCTGTTATGCATTCCTCGTATTCGATTCAAGTGAATGTAAATGCGAAACTTCCTTGTAAGGAAATAGCGTTTGCGGTTGTCTACGTATCGTAGCAATAGAGTTCTTATGATTCTTAAAACGCGATATCGCATCTCATTTCTATGTTTTATGGTAAGATATAATATGATCTGCGAAGTGTTATGTATTCCTCTTCTACACCTCAAAGGAATGTAAATCCGACACTTCCTTGCTAGGAAATAGCGTCTGCAGATGTCTACGTATCGTGGCAATGGAGTTCTTATGATTCCTAAAACGCGGTATCGCATCTCATTTCTATGGTTCATGGTAAGATATAATATGATTTGCGAAGTGTTATGTATTCCTCGTCTACACTTCAAATGAATGTAAATGCGACACTTCCTTGCAAAGAAATAGCGTTTGCAGATGTCTACGTATCGTAGCAATAGATTTCTAACGCTTCTTAAAACGCGATATGGCATCTCATTTCTATGTTTCATGGTAAGATATAATATGATTTGCGAAGTGTCATGTATTCCTCGTCTACACTTCAAATAAATGTAAATGCGACACTTCCTTGCAAGGAAATAGCGTTTGCAGATGTCTACTTATCGAAGCAATAGGGTTCAAATGATTCTTAAAACGAGATATTGCATCTCATATATATGTTTCATGATAAGATATAATATTCATTGCGAAGTGTTATGCATTCCTCGTCTACGATTCAAATGAATGTAAATGCGACACTTCCTTGCAAGGAAATAGCGTTTGCAGATGTCTAAGTATCGTAGCAATAGAGTTCTAATGCTTCTTAAAACGATATATTGCATCTCATATCTATGTTTCATGATAAGATATAATATTCATTGCGAAGTGTTATGCATTCCTCGTCTACGATTCAAATGAATGTAAATGCGACACTTCCTTGCAAGGAAATAGCGTTTGCAGATGTCTAAGTATCGTAGCACTAGCGTTCTAATGCTTCTCAAAACGCGATATCGCATCACATTTCTATGTTTCATGGTAAGATATAATATGATTTGCGAAGTGTCATGTATTCCTCGTCTACACTTCAAATGAATGTAAATGCGACACTTCTTTGCTAGGAAATAGCGTCTGCAGATGTCTAGGTATCGTAGCAATAGAGTTCAAATGCTTCTTAAAACGAGATATTGCATCTCATATCTATGTTTCATGATAAGATATAATATTCATTGCGAAGTGTTTTGCATTCCTCGTCTACACTTCAAATGAATGTAAATGCGACGCTTCCTTGCAAGGAAATAGCGTTTGCAGATGTCTAGGTATCGTAGCAATAGAGTTCTAATGCTTCTTAAAACGCGATATCGCATCTCATTTCTATGTTTCATGGTAAGATATAATATGATTTGCGAAGTGTTATGTATTCCTTGTCTACACTTCAAATGAATGTAAATGCGACACTTCCTCGCTAGGAAATAGCGTTTGCAGATGTCTACGTATCGTAGCAATAGAGTTCTTATGATTCCTAAAACGCGATATCGCATCTCATATCTATGGTTCATGGTATGATATAATATGATTTGCGAAGTGTTATGTATTCCTCGTCTACACTTCAAATAAATGTAAATGCGACATTTCCTTGCTAGGAAATAGCGTCTGCAGATGTATAGGTATCGTAGCAATAGAGTTCTAATGCTTCTTAAAACGCGATATCGCATCTCATTTCTATGTTTCATGGTAAGATATAATATGATTTGCGAAGTGTTATGTATTCCTCGTCTACACTTCAAATGAATGTAAATGCGACACTTCCTCGCTAGGAAATAGCGTTTGCAGATGTCTACGTACCGTAGCAATAGAGTTCTAATGCTTCTTAAAACGCGACATCGCACCTCATTTCTATGTTTCATGATAAGATATAATATGATTTGCGAAGTGTTATGTATTCCTCGTCTACACTTCAAATGAATGTAGATGCGACACTTCCTTGCTAGGAAATAGCGTCTGCAGATGTCTAGGTATCGTAGCGATAGTGTTCTAATGCTTCTTAAAACGCGATATCGCATCTCATTTCTATGTTTCATGGTAAGATATAATATGATTTGCGAAGTGTTATGTATTCCTCGTCTGCACTTCAAATGAATGTAAATGCGACACTTCCTTGCTAGGAAATATCGCCTGCAGATGTCTAGGTATCGTAGCAATAGAGTTCAAATGCTTCTTAAAACGAGATATTGCAACTCATACCTATGTTTCATGATAAGATATAATATTCATTGCGAAGTGTTATGCATTCCTCGTATACGATTCAAATGAATGTAAATGCGACACTTCCTTGCAAGGAAATAGCGTTTGCAGATGTCTACGTATCGTAGCAATAGAGTTCTAATGCTTCTTAAAACGCGATATCGCATCTCATTTCTATGTTTCATGGTAAGATATAATATGATTTGCGAAGTGTTATGTCTTCCTCGTCTACACTTCAAATGAAGGTAAATGCGACACTTCCTTGCAAGGAAATAGCGTTTGCAGATGTCTACGTATCGTGGCAATGGAGTTCTTATGATTCCTAAAACGCGGTATCGCATCTCATTTCTATGGTTCATGGTATGATATAATATGATTTGCGAAGTGTTATGTATTCCTCGTCTACACTTCAAATGAATGTAAATGCGACACTTCCTTGCAAAGAAATAGCGTTTGCAGATGTCTACGTATCGTAGGAATAGATTTCTAATGCTTCTTAAAACGCGATATCGCATCTCATTTCTATGTGTCATGGTAAGATATAATGTGATTTGCGAAGTGTCATGTATTCCTCGTCTACACTTCAAATGAATGTAAATGCGACACTTTCTTGCTAGGAAATAGCGTCTGCAGATGTCTAGGTATCGTAGCAATAGTGTTTTTATGATTCTTAAAACGCGATATCGCATCTCATTTCTACGTTTCATGGTAAGATATAATATAATTTGCGAAGTGTTACGTATTCCTCGTCCACACTTCAAATGAACGTAAATGCGACACTTCCTTGCGAGGAAATAGCGTTTGCAGATGTCTAGGTATCGTAGCAATAGAGTTCTAGTGTTTCTTAAAACGCGATATCGCATCTCATTTCTATGTTTCATGGTAAGATATAATATGATTTGCGAAGTGTTATGTATTCCTTGTCTACACTTCAAATGAATGTAAATGCGACACTTCCTCGCTAGGAAATAGCGTCTGCAGATGTCTACGTATCGTAGCAATAGAGTTCTTATGATTCTTAAAACGCGATATCGCATCTCATATCTATGGTTCATGGTATGATATAATATGATTTGCGAAGTGTTATGTATTCCTCGTCTACACTTCAAATGAATGTAAATGCGACACTTCCTTGCTAGGAAATAGCGTCTGCAGATGTCTACGTATCGTAGGAATAGATTTCTAATGCTTCTTAAAACGCGATATCGCACCTCATTTCTATGTTTCATGGTAAGATATAATGTGATTTGCGAAGTGTCATGTATTCCTCGTCTACACTTCAAATGAATGTAAATGCGACGCTTCCTTGCAAGGAAATAGCGTTTGCAGATGTCTAGGTATCGTAGCAATAGAGTCCTAATGCTTCTTAAAACGCGATATCGCATCTCATTTCTATGTTTCATGGTAAGATATAATATGATTTGCGAAGTGTTATGTATTCCTTGTCTACACTTCAAATGAATGTAAATGCGACACTTCCTCGCTAGGAAATAGCGTTTGCAGATGTCTACGTATCGTAGCAATAGAGTTCTTATGATTCCTAAAACGCGATATCGCATCTCATATCTATGGTTCATGGTATGATATAATATGATTTGCGAAGTGTTATGTATTCCTCGTCTACACTTCAAATAAATGTAGATGCGACACTTCCTTGCTAGAAAATAGCGTCTGCAGATGTCTAGGTATCGTAGCGATAGTGTTATAATGCTTCTTAAAACGCGATATCGCATCTCATTTCTATGTTTCATGGTAAGATATAATATGATTTGCGAAGTGTTATGTATTCCTCGTCTGCACTTCAAATGAATGTAAATGCGACACTTCCTTGCTAGGAAATATCGCCTGCAGATGTCTAGGTATCGTAGCAATAGAGTTCAAATGCTTCTTAAAACGAGATATTGCAACTCATACCTATGTTTCATGATAAGATATAATATTCATTGCGAAGTGTTATGCATTCCTCGTATACGATTCAAATGAATGTAAATGCGACACTTCCTTGCAAGGAAATAGCGTTTGCAGATGTCTACGTATCGTAGCAATAGAGTTCTAATGCTTCTTAAAACGCGATATCGCATCGCATTTCTATGTTTCATGGTAAGATATAATATGATTTGCGAAGTGTTATGTCTTCCTCGTCTACACTTCAAATGAAGGTAAATGCGACACTTCCTTGCAAGGAAATAGCGTTTGCAGATGTCTACGTATCGTGGCAATGGAGTTCTTATGATTCCTAAAACGCGGTATCGCATCTCATTTCTATGGTTCATGGTATGATATAATATGATTTGCGAAGTGTTATGTATTCCTCGTCTACACTTCAAATGAATGTAAATGCGACACTTCCTTGCAAAGAAATAGCGTTTGCAGATGTCTACGTATCGTAGGAATAGATTTCTAATGCTTCTTAAAACGCGATATCGCATCTCATTTCTATGTGTCATGGTAAGATATAATGTGATTTGCGAAGTGTCATGTATTCCTCGTCTACACTTCAAATGAATGTAAATGCGACACTTTCTTGCTAGGAAATAGCGTCTGCAGATGTCTAGGTATCGTAGCAATAGTGTTTTTATGATTCTTAAAACGCGATATCGCATCTCATTTCTAAGTTTCATGGTAAGATATAATATAATTTGCGAAGTGTTACGTATTCCTCGTCCACACTTCAAATGAACGTAAATGCGACACTTCCTTGCGAGGAAATAGCGTTTGCAGATGTCTGCCTATCGCAGCAATAGTGTTCTAATGCTTCTTAAAACGCGATATCGCATCTCATTTCTATGTTTCATGATAAGATATAATATGATTTGCGAAGTGTTATGTATTCCTTGTCTACACTTCAAATGAATGTAAATGCGACACTTCCTCGCTAGGAAATAGCGTTTGCAGATGTCTACGTATCGTAGCAATAGAGTTCTTATGATTCTTAAAACGCGATATCGCATCTCATATCTATGGTTCATGGTATGATATAATATGATTTGCGAAGTGTTATGTATTCCTCGTCTACACGTCAAATGAATGTAAATGCGACACTTCCTTGCTAGGAAATAGCGTCTGCAGATGTCTACGTATCGTAGGAATAGATTTCTAATGCTTCTTAAAACGCGATATCGCATCTCATTTCTATGTTTCATGGTAAGATATAATGTGATTTGCGAAGTGTCATGTATTCCTCGTCTACACTTCAAATGAATGTAAATGCGACACTTCCTTGCGAGGAAATAGCGTTTGCAGATGTCTACGTATCGTAGCAATAGAGTTCTTATGATTCTTAAAACGCGGTATCGCATCTCATTTCTATGGTTCATGGTATGATATAATATGATTTGCGAAGTGTTATGTATTCCTCGTCTACACTTCAAATGAATGTAAATGCGACACTTCCTTGCTAGGAAATAGCGTCTGCAGATGTCTAGATATCGTAGCAATAGAGTTCTAGTGCTTCTTAAAACGCGATATCGCATCTCATTTCTATGTTTCATGGTAAGATATAATATGATTTGCGAAGTGTTATGTATTCCTTGTCTACACTTCAAATGAATGTAAATGCGACACTTCCTCGCTAGGAAATAGCGTTTGCAGATGTCTACGTATCGCAGCAATAGTGTTCTAATGCTTCTTAAAACGCGATATCGCATCTCATTTCTATGTTTCATGATAAGATATAATATGATTTGCGAAGTGTTATGTATTCCTTGTCTACACTTCAAATGAATGTAAATGTGACACTTCCTCGCTAGGAAATAGCGTTTGCAGATGTCTACGTATCGTAGCAATAGAGTTCTTATCATTCTTAAAACGCGATATCGCATCTCATATCTATGGTTCATGGTATGATATAATATGATTTGCGAAGTGTTATGTATTCCTCGTCTACACTTCAAATGAATGTAAATGCGACACTTCCTTGCTAGGAAATAGCGTCTGCAGATGTCTACGTATCGTAGGAATAGATTTCTAATGCTTCTTAAAACGCGATATCGCATCTCATTTCTATGTTTCATGGTAAGATATAATGTGATTTGCGAAGTGTCATGTATTCCTCGTCTACACTTCAAATGAATGTAAATGCGACACTTTCTTGCTAGGAAATAGCGTTTGCAGATGTCTAGGTATCGTAGCAATAGTGTTTTTATGATTCTTAAAACGCGATATCGCATCTCATTTCTACGTTTCATGGTAAGATATAATATAATTTGCGAAGTGTTACGTATTCCTCGTCCACACTTCAAATGAATGTAAATGCGACACTTCCTTGCAAGGAAATAGCGTTTGCAGATGTCTACCTATCGTAGCAATAGAGTTCTAATGCTTCTTAAAACGCGATATCGCATCTCATTTCTATGTTTCATGATAAGATATAATGATTTGCGAAGTGTTATGTATTCCTTGTCTACACTTCAAATGAATGTAAATGCGACGCTTCCTCGCTAGGAAATAGCGTTTGCAGATGTCTACGTATCGTAGCAATAGAGTTCTTATGATTCTTAAAACGCGGTATCGCATCTCATTTCTATGGTTTCATGGTATGATATAATATGATTTGCGAAGTGTTATGTATTCCTCGTCTACACTTCAAATGAATGTAAATGCGACACTTCCTTGCTAGGAAATAGCGTCTGCAGATGTCTAGGTATCGTAGCAATAGAGTTCTAGTGCTTCTTAAAAACGCGATATCGCATCTCATTTCTATGTTTCATGGTAAGATATAATATGATTTGCGAAGTGTTATGTATTCCTGGTCTACACTTCAAATGAATGTAAATGCGACACTTCCTCGCTAGGAAATAGCGTTTGCAGATGTCTACGTATCGTAGCAATAGAGTTCTTATGATTCTTAAAACGCGATATCGCATCTCATATCTATGGTTCATGGTATGATATAATATGATTTGCGAAGTGTTATGTATTCCTCGTCTACACTTCAAATGAATGTAAATGCGACACTTCCTTGCAAGGAAATAGCGTTTGCAGATGTCTACGTATCGTAGCAATAGATTTCTAATGCTTCTTAAAACGCGAAATCGTATCTCATTTCTATGGTTCATGGTATGATATAATATGATTTGCGAAGTGTTAGATATTCCTTGTCTACACTTCAAATGAATGTAAATGCGACACTTCCTCGCTAGGAAATAGCGTTTGCAGATGTCTACGTATCGTAGCAATAGAGTTCTTATGATTCTTAAAACGCGATATCGCATCTCATATCTATGGTTCATGGTATGATATAATATGATTTGCGAAGTGTTATGTATTCCCCGTCTACACTTCAAATGAATGTAAATGCGACACTTCCTTGCAAGGAAATAGCGTTTGCAGATGTCTACGTATCGTAGCAATAGAGTTCTAATGCTTCTTAAAACGCGATATCGCATCTCATTTCTATGTTTCATGGTAAGATATAATATGATTTGCGAAGTGTTATGTCTTCCTCGTCTACACTTCAAATGTAGGTAAATGCGACACTTCCTTGCAAGGAAATAGCGTTTGCAGATGTCTACGTATCGTGGCAATGGAGTTCTTATGATTCCTTAAACGCGGTATCGCATCTCATTTCTATGGTTCATGGTATGATATAATATGATTTGCGAAGTGTTATGTATTCCTCGTCTACACTTCAAATGAATGTAAATGCGACACTTCCTTGCAAAGAAATAGCGTTTGCAGATGTCTACGTATCGTAGGAATAGATTTCTAATGCTTCTTAAAACGCGATATCGCATCTCATTTCTATGTGTCATGGTAAGATATAATGTGATTTGCGAAGTGTCATGTATTCCTCGTCAACACTTCAAATGAATGTAATGCGACACTTTCTTGCTAGGAAATAGCGTCTGCAGATGTCTAGGTATCGTAGCAATAGTGTTTTTATGATTCTTAAAACGCGATATCGCATCTCATTTCTACGTTCATGGTAAGATATAATATAATTTGCGAAGTGTTACGTATTCCTCGTCCACACTTCAAATGAACGTAAATGCGACACTTCCTTGCGAGGAAATAGCGTTTGCAGATGTCTACCTATCGCAGCAATAGTGTTCTAATGCTTCTTAAAACGCGATATCGCATCTCATTTCTATGTTTCATGATAAGATATAATATGATTTGCGAAGTGTTATGTATTCCTTGTCTACACTTCAAATGAATGTAAATGCGACACTTCCTCGCTAGGAAATAGCGTTTGCAGATGTCTACGTATCGTAGCAATAGAGTTCTTATCATTCTTAAAACGCGATATCGCATCTCATATCTATGGTTCATGGTATGATATAATATGATTTGCGAAGTGTTATGTATTCCTCGTCTACACTTCAAATGAATGTAAATGCGACACTTCCTTGCTAGGAAATAGCGTCTGCAGATGTCTACGTATCGTAGGAATAGATTTCTAATGCTTCTTAAAACGCGATATCGCATCTCATTTCTATGTTTCATGGTAAGATATAATGTGATTTGCGAAGTGTCATGTATTCCTCGTCTACACTTCAAATGAATGTAAATGCGACACTTTCTTGCTAGGAAATAGCGTTTGCAGATGTCTAGGTATCGTAGCAATAGTGTTTTTATGATTCTTAAAACGCGATATCGCATCTCATTTCTACGTTTCATGGTAAGATATAATATAATTTGCGAAGTGTTACGTATTCCTCGTCCACACTTCAAATGAATGTAAATGCGACACTTCCTTGCAAGGAAATAGCGTTTGCAGATGTCTACGTATCGTAGCAGTAGATTTCTAATGCTTCTTAAAACGCGAAATCGTATCTCATTCTATGTTTCATGGTAAGATAT
The DNA here is from genome assembly GCF_050948175.1 of Xylocopa sonorina. Taxonomy (NCBI): domain Eukaryota; kingdom Metazoa; phylum Arthropoda; class Insecta; order Hymenoptera; family Apidae; genus Xylocopa; species Xylocopa sonorina. The sequence goes on along the minus strand of NW_027490208.1, from coordinate 541,440 downwards.
AATATGATTTGCGAAGTGTTATGTATTCCTCTTCTACACTTCAGATGAATGTAAATGCGACACTTCCTTGCAAGGAAATAGCGTTTCCAGATTTCTACCTATCGTAGCAATAGTGTTCTAATGCTTCTTAAAACGCGATATCGCATCTCATTTCTATGTTTCATGGTAAGATATAATATGATTTGCGAAGTGTTATGTATTCCTCGTCTACACTTCAAATGAATGTAAATGCAACGCTTCCTTGCAAAGAAATAGCGTTTGCAGATGTCTACGTATCGTAGCAATAGAGTTCTAATGCTTCTTAAAACGCGACATCGATCTCATTTTCTATGTTTCATGATAAGATATAATATGATTTGCGAAGTGTTATGTATTCCTCGTCTACACTTCAAATGAATGTAGATGCGACACTTCCTTGCTAGGAAATAGCGTCTGCAGATGTCTAGGTATAGTAGCGATAGTGTTCTAATGCTTCTTAAAACGCGACATCGCATCTCATTTCTATGTTTCATGGTAGAATATAATATGATTTGCGAAGTGTCATGTATTCCTCGTCTACACTTCAAATGAATGTAAATGCAACGCTTCCTTGCAAAGAAATAGCGTTTGCAGATGTCTAGGTATCGTAGCAATAGAGTTCTAATGCTTCTTAAAACGCGATACCGCATCTCATTTCTATGTTTCATGGTAAGATATAATATGATTTGCGAAGTGTTATGTATTCCTCGTCTACACTTCAAATGAATGTAAATGCGACACTTCCTCGCTAGGAAATAGCGTTTCCAGATGTCTACGTATCGTAGCAATAGAGTTCTAATGCTTCTTAAAACGCGACATCGCATCTCATTTCTGTGTTTCATGATAAGATATAATATGATTTGCGAAGTGTTATGTATTCCTCGTCTACACTTCAAATGAATGTAGATGCGACACTTCCTTGCTAGGAAATAGCGTCTGCAGATATCTAGGTATCGTAGCGATAGTGTTCTAATGCTTCTTAAAACGCGATATCGCATCTCATTTCTATGTTTCATGGTAAGATATAATATGATTTGCGAAGTGTTATGTATTCCTCGTCTGCACTTCAAATGAATGTAAATGCGACACTTCCTTGCTAGGAAATATCGTCTGCAGATGTCTAGGTATCGTAGCAATAGAGTTCAAATGCTTCTTAAAACGAGATATTGCATCTCATATCTATGTTTCATGATAAGATATAATATTCATTGCGAAGTGTTATGCATTCCTCGTATACGATTCAAATGAATGTAAATGCGACACTTCCTTGCAAGGAAATAGCGTTTGCAGATGTCTACGTATCGTAGCAATAGAGTTCTTATGATTCTTAAAACGCGATATCGCATCTCATATCTATGGTTCATGGTATGATATAATATGATTTGCGAAGTGTTATGTATTCCTCGTCTACACTTCAAATAAATGTAAATGCGACATTTCCTTGCTAGGAAATAGCGTCTTTAGATGTATAGGTATCGTAGCAATAGAGTTCTAATGCTTCTTAAAACGCGATATCGCATCTCATTTCTATGTTTCATGGTAAGATATAATATGATTTGCGAAGTGTTATGTGTTCCTCGTCTACACTTCAAATGAATGTAAATGCGACACTTCCTCGCTAGGAAATAGCGTTTGCAGATGTCTACGTACCGTAGCAATAGAGTTCTAATGCTTCTTAAAACGCGACATCGCATCTCATTTCTATGTTTCATGATAAGATATAATATGATTTGCGAAGTGTTATGTATTCCTCGTCTACACTTCAAATGAATGTAGATGCGACACTTCCTTGCTAGGAAATAGCGTCTGCAGATGTCTAGGTATCGTAGCGATAGTGTTCTAATGCTTCTTAAAACGCGATATCGCATCTCATTTCTATGTTTCATGGTAAGATATAATATGATTTGCGAAGTGTTATGTATTCCTCGTCTGCACTTCAAATGAATGTAAATGCGACACTTCCTTGCTAGGAAATATCGCCTGCAGATGTCTAGGTATCGTAGCAATAGAGTTCAAATGCTTCTTAAAACGAGATATTGCAACTCATACCTATGTTTCATGATAAGATATAATATTCATTGCGAAGTGTTATGCATTCCTCGTATACGATTCAAATGAATGTAAATGCGACACTTCCTTGTAAGGAAATAGCGTTTGCAGATGTCTACGTATCGTAGCAATAGAGTTCTAATGCTTCTTAAAACGCGATATCGCATCTCATTTCTATGTTTCATGGTAAGATATAATATGATTCGCGAAGTGTTATGTCTTCCTCGTCTACACTTCAAATGAAGGTAAATGCGACACTTCCTTGCAAGGAAATAGCGTTTGCAGATGTCTACGTATCGTGGCAATGGAGTTCTTATGATTCCTAAAACGCGGTATCGCATCTCATTTCTATGGTTCATGGTATGATATAATATGATTTGCGAAGTGTTATGTATTCCTCGTCTACACTTCAAATGAATGTAAATGCGACACTTCCTTGCAAAGAAATAGCGTTTGCAGATGTCTACGTATCGTAGGAATAGATTTCTAATGCTTCTTAAAACGCGATATCGCATCTCATTTCTATGTGTCATGGTAAGATATAATGTGATTTGCGAAGTGTCATGTATTCCTCGTCTACACTCCAAATGAATGTAAATGCGACACTTTCTTGCTAGGAAATAGCGTCTGCAGATGTCTAGGTATCGTAGCAATAGTGTTTTTATGATTCTTAAAACGCGATATCGCATCTCATTTCTACGTTTCATGGTAAGATATAATATAATTTGCGATGTGTTACGTATTCCTCGTCCACACTTCAAATGAACGTAAATGCGACACTTCCTTGCGAGGAAATAGCGTTTGCAGATGTCTACCTATCGCAGCAATAGTGTTCTAATGCTTCTTAAAACGCGATATCGCATCTCATTTCTATGTTTCATGATAAGATATAATATGATTTGCGAAGTGTTATGTATTCCTTGTCTACACTTCAAATGAATGTAAATGCGACACTTCCTCGCTAGGAAATAGCGTTTGCAGATGTCTACGTATCGTAGCAATAGAGTTCTTATGATTCTTAAAACGCGATATCGCATCTCATATCTACGGTTCATGGTATGATATAATATGATTTGCGAAGTGTTATGTATTCCTCGTCTACACTTCAAATGAATGTAAATGCGACACTTCCTTGCTAGGAAATAGCGTCTGCAGATGTCTACGTATCGTAGGAATAGATTTCTAATGCTTCTTAAAACGCGATATCGCATCTCATTTCTATGTTTCATGGTAAGATATAATATAATTTGCGAAGTGTTACGTATTCCTCGTCCACACTTCAAATGAATGTAAATGCGACACTTCCTTGCAAGGAAATAGCGTTTGCAGATGTCTACCTATCGTAGCAATAGAGTTCTAATGCTTCTTAAAACGCGATATCGCATCTCATTTCTATGTTTCATGATAAGATATAATGATTTGCGAAGTGTTACGTATTCCTCGTCCACACTTCAAATGAATGTAAATGCGACACTTCCTTGCAAGGAAATAGCGTTTGCAGATGTCTACCTATCGTAGCAATAGAGTTCTAATGCTTCTTAAAACGCGATATCGCATCTCATTTCTATGTTTCATGATAAGATATAATGATTTGCGAAGTGTTATGTATTCCTTGTCTACACTTCAAATGAATGTAAATGCGACGCTTCCTCGCTAGGAAATAGCGTTTGCAGATGTCTACGTATCGTAGCAATAGAGTTCTTATGATTCTTAAAACGCGGTATCGCATCTCATTTCTATGGTTCATGGTATGATATAATATGATTTGCGAAGTGTTATGTATTCCTCGTCTACACTTCAAATGAATGTAAATGCGACACTTCCTTGCTAGGAAATAGCGTCTGCAGATGTCTAGGTATCGTAGCAATAGAGTTCTAGTGCTTCTTAAAACGCGATATCGCATCTCATTTCTATGTTTCATGGTAAGATATAATATGATTTGCGAAGTGTTATGTATTCCTTGTCTACACTTCAAATGAATGTAAATGCGACACTTCCTCGCTAGGAAATAGCGTTTGCATATGTCTACGTATCGTAGCAATAGAGTTCTTATGATTCTTAAAACGCGATATCGCATCTCATATCTATGGTTCATGGTATGATATAATATGATTTGCGAAGTGTTATGTATTCCTCGTCTACACTTCAAATGAATGTAAATGCGACACTTCCTTGCAAGGAAATAGCGTTTGCAGATGTCTACGTATCGTAGCAATAGATTTCTAATGCTTCTTAAAACGCGAAATTGTATCTCATTTCTATGGTTCATGGTATGATATAATATGATTTGCGAAGTGTTATATATTCCTTGTCTACACTTCAAATGAATGTAAATGCGACACTTCCTCGCTAGGAAATAGCGTTTGCAGATGTCTACGTATCGTAGCAATAGAGCTCTTATGATTCTTAAAACGCGATATCGCATCTCATATCTATGGTTCATGGTAAGATATAATATGATTTGCGAAGTGTTATGTATTCCTCTTCTACACTTCAGATGAATGTAAATGCGACACTTCCTTGCAAGGAAATAGCGTTTCCAGATTTCTACCTATCGTAGCAATAGTGTTCTAATGCTTCTTAAAACGCGATATCGCATCTCATTTCTATGTTTCATGGTAAGATATAATATGATTTGCGAAGTGTTATGTATTCCTCGTCTACACTTCAAATGAATGTAAATGCAACGCTTCCTTGCAAAGAAATAGCGTTTGCAGATGTCTACGTATCGTAGCAATAGATTTTTAATGCTTCTTAAAACGCGATATCGCATCTAATTCCTATATTTCATGGTAAGATATAATATGATTTGCGAAGTGTCATGTATTCCTCGTCTACACTTCAAATGAATGTAAATGCGACACTTCCATGCTAGGAAATAGCGTCTGCAGATGTCTAGGTATCGTAGCGATAGTGTTCTAATGCTTCTTAATACGCGATATCGCATCTCATTTCTATGTTTCATGGTAAGATATAATATGATTTGCGAAGTGTTATGTATTCCTCGTCTGCACTTCAAATGAATGTAAATGCGACACTTCCTTGCTAGGAAATATCGTCTGCAGATGTCTGGGTATCGTAGCAATAGAGTTCAAATGCTTCTTAAAGCGAGATATTGCATCTCATATCTATGTTTCATGATAAGATATAATATTCATTGCGAAGTGTTATGCATTCCTCGTATACGATTCAAATGAATGCAAATGCGACACTTCCTTGCAAGGAAATAGCGTTTGCAGATGTCTGCGTATCATAGCAATAGAGTTCTTATGATTCTTAAAACGCGATATCGCATCTCATTTCTATGTTTCATGGTAAGATATAATATGATTTGCGAAGTGTTATGTATTCCTCGTCTACACTTCAAATGAATGTAAATGCGACACTTCCTCGCTAGGAAATAGCGTTTGCAGATGTCTACGTATCGTAGCAATAGAGTTCTAATGCTTCTTAAAACGCGACATCGCATCTCATTTCTATGTTTCATGATAAGATATAATATGATTTGCGAAGTGTTATGTATTCCTCGTCTACACTTCAAATGAATGTAGATGCGACACTTCCTTGCTAGGAAATAGCGTCTGCAGATGTCTAGGTATAGTAGCGATAGTGTTCTAATGCTTCTTAAAACGCGACATCGCATCTCATTTCTATGTTTCATGGTAAGATATAATATGATTTGCGAAGTGTCATGTATTCCTCGTCTACACTTCAAATGAATGTAAATGCAACGCTTCCTTGCAAAGAAATAGCGTTTGCAGATGTCTAGGTATCGTAGCAATAGAGTTCTAATGCTTCTTAAAACGCGATACCGCATCTCATTTCTATGTTTCATGGTAAGATATAATATGATTTGCGAAGTGTTATGTATTCCTCGTCTACACTTCAAATGAATGTAAATGCGACACTTCCTCGCTAGGAAATAGCGTTTCCAGATGTCTACGTATCGTAGCAATAGAGTTCTAATGCTTCTTAAAACGCGACATCGCATCTCATTTCTATGTTTCATGATAAGATATAATATGATTTGCGAAGTGTTATGTATTCCTCGTCTACACTTCAAATGAATGTAGATGCGACACTTCCTTGCTAGGAAATAGCGTCTGCAGATATCTAGGTATCGTAGCGATAGTGTTCTAATGCTTCTTAAAACGCGATATCGCATCTCATTTCTATGTTTCATGGTAAGATATAATATGATTTGCGAAGTGTTATGTATTCCTCGTCTGCACTTCAAATGAATGTAAATGCGACACTTCCTTGCTAGGAAATATCGTCTGCAGATGTCTAGGTATCGTAGCAATAGAGTTCAAATGCTTCTTAAAACGAGATATTGCATCTCATATCTATGTTTCATGATAAGATATAATATTCATTGCGAAGTGTTATGCATTCCTCGTATACGATTCAAATGAATGTAAATGCGACACTTCCTTGCAAGGAAATAGCGTTTGCAGATGTCTACGTATCGTAGCAATAGAGTTCTTATGATTCTTAAAATGCGATATCGCATCTCATTTCTATGTTTCATGGTAAGATATAATATGATTTGCGAAGTGTTATGTATTCCTCGTCTACACTTCAAATGAATGTAGATGCGACACTTCCTTGCTAGGAAATAGCGTCTGCAGATGTCTAGGTATAGTAGCGATAGTGTTCTAATGCTTCTTAAAACGCGATATCGCATCTCATTTCTATGTTTCATGGTAATATATAATATGATTTGCGAAGTGTTATGTATTCCTCGTCTGCAATTCAAATGAATGTAAATGCGACACTTCCTTGCTAGGAAATATCGTCTGCAGATGTCTAGGTATCGTAGCAATAGAGTTCAAATGCTTCTTAAAACGAGATATTGCATCTCATATCTATGTTTCATGATAAGATATAATATTCATTGCGAAGTGTTATGCATTCCTCGTATACGATTCAAATGTATGTAAATGCGACACTTCCTTGCAAGGAAATAGCGTTTGCAGATGTCTACGTATCGTAGCAATAGAGTTCTTATGATTCTTAAAACGCGATATCGCATCTCATATCAATGGTTCATGGTATGATATAATATGATTTGCGAAGTGTTATGTATTCCTCGTCTACACTTCAAATGAATGTAGATGCGACACTTCCTTGCTAGGAAATAGCGTCTGCAGATGTCTAGGTATCGTAGCGATAGTGTTCTAATGCTTCTTAAAACGCGATATCGCATCTCATTTCTATGTTTCATGGTAAGATATAATATGATTTGCGAAGTGTTATGTATTCCTCGTCTGCACTTCAAATGAATGTAAATGCGACACTTCCTTGCTAGGAAATATCGCCTGCAGATGTCTAGGTATCGTAGCAATAGAGTTCAAATGCTTCTTAAAACGAGATATTGCAACTCATACCTATGTTTCATGATAAGATATAATATTCATTGCGAAGTGTTATGCATTCCTCGTATACGATTCAAATGAATGTAAATGCGACACTTCCTTGCAAGGAAATAGCGTTTGCAGATGTCTACGTATCGTAGGAATAGATTTCTAATGCTTCTTAAAACGCGATATCGCATCTCATTTCTATGTGTCATGGTAAGATATAATGTGATTTGCGAAGTGTCATGTATTCCTCGTCTACACTTCAAATGAATGTAAATGCGACACTTTCTTGCTAGGAAATAGCGTCTGCAGATGTCTAGGTATCGTAGCAATAGTGTTTTTATGATTCTTAAAACGCGATATCGCATCTCATTTCTACGTTTCATGGTAAGATATAATATAATTTGCGAAGTGTTACGTATTCCTCGTCCACACTTCAAATGAACGTAAATGCGACACTTCCTTGCGAGGAAATAGCGTTTGCAGATGTCTACCTATCGCAGCAATAGTGTTCTAATGCTTCTTAAAACGCGATATCGCATCTCATTTCTATGTTTCATGATAAGATATAATATGATTTGCGAAGTGTTATGTATTCCTTGTCTACACTTCAAATGAATGTAAATGCGACACTTCCTCGCTAGGAAATAGCGTTTGCAGATGTCTACGTATCGTAGCAATAGAGTTCTTATGATTCTTAAAACGCGATATCGCATCTCATATCTATGGTTCATGGTATGATATAATATGATTTGCGAAGTGTTATGTATTCCTCGTCTACACTTCAAATGAATGTAAATGCGACACTTCCTTGCTAGGAAATAGCGTCTGCAGATGTCTACGTATCGTAGGAATAGATTTCTAATGCTTCTTAAAACGCGATATCGCATCTCATTTCTATGTTTCATGGTAAGATATAATGTGATTTGCGAAGTGTCATGTATTCCTCGTCTACACTTCAAATGAATGTAAATGCGACACTTTCTTGCTAGGAAATAGCGTTTGCAGATGTCTAGGTATCGTAGCAATAGTGTTTTTATGATTCTTAAAACGCGATATCGCATCTCATTTCTACGTTTCATGGTAAGATATAATATAATTTGCGAAGTGTTACGTATTCCTCGTCCACACTTCAAATGAATGTAAATGCGACACTTCCTTGCAAGGAAATAGCGTTTGCAGATGTCTACCTATCGTAGCAATAGAGTTCTAATGCTTCTTAAAACGCGATATCGCATCTCATTTCTATGTTTCATGATAAGATATAATGATTTGCGAAGTGTTATGTATTCCTTGTCTACACTTCAAATGAATGTAAATGCGACGCTTCCTCGCTAGGAAATAGCGTTTGCAGATGTCTACGTATCGTAGCAATAGAGTTCTTATGATTCTTAAAACGCGGTATCGCATCTCATTTCTATGGTTCATGGTATGATATAATATGATTTGCGAAGTGTTATGTATTCCTCGTCTACACTTCAAATGAATGTAAATGCGACACTTCCTTGCTAGGAAATAGCGTCTGCAGATGTCTAGGTATCGTAGCAATAGAGTTCTAGTGCTTCTTAAAACGCGATATCGCATCTCATTTCTATGTTTCATGGTAAGATATAATATGATTTGCGAAGTGTTATGTATTCCTTGTCTACACTTCAAATGAATGTAAACGCGACACTTCCTCGCTAGGAAATAGCGTTTGCAGATGTCTACGTATCGTAGCAATAGAGTTCTTATGATTCTTAAAACGCGATATCGCATCTCATATCTATGGTTCATGGTATGATATAATATGATTTGCGAAGTGTTATGTATTCCTCGTCTACACTTCAAATGAATGTAAATGCGACACTTCCTTGCAAGGAAATAGCGTTTGCAGATGTCTACGTATCGTAGCAATAGATTTCTAATGCTTCTTAAAACGCGAAATCGTATCTCATTTCTATGGTTCATGGTATGATATAATATGATTTGCGAAGTGTTATGTATTCTTTGTCTACACTTCAAATGAATGTAAATGCGACACTTCCTCGCTAGGAAATAGCGTTTGCAGATGTCTACGTATCGTAGCAATAGAGTTCTTATGATTCTTAAAACGCGATATCGCATCTCATATCTATGGTTCATGGTATGATATAATATGATTTGCGAAGTGTTATGTATTCCCCGTCTACACTTCAAATGAATGTAAATGCGACACTTCCTTGCAAGGAAATAGCGTTTGCAGATGTCTACGTATCGTAGCAGTAGATTTCTAATGCTTCTTAAAACGCGAAATCGTATCTCATTTCTATGTTTCATGGTAAGATATAATATGATTTGCGAAGTGTTATGTATTCCTCTTCTACACTTCAGATGAATGTAAATGCGACACTTCCTTGCAAGGAAATAGCGTTTCCAGATTTCTACCTATCGTAGCAATAGTGTTCTAATGCTTCTTAAAACGCGATATCGCATCTCATTTCTATGTTTCATGGTAAGATATAATATGATTTGCGAAGTGTTATGTATTCCTCGTCTACACTTCAAATGAATGTAAATGCAACGCTTCCTTGCAATGAAATAGCGTTTGCAGATGTCTACGTATCGTAGCAATAGATTTTTAATGCTTCTTAAAACGCGATATCGCATCTAATTCCTATATTTCATGGTAAGATATAATATGATTTGCGAAGTGTCATGTATTCCTCGTCTACACTTCAAATGAATGTAAATGCGACACTTCCATGCTAGGAAATAGCGTCTGCAGATGTCTAGGTACCGTAGCGATAGTGTTCTAATGCTTCTTAATACGCGATATCGCATCTCATTTCTATGTTTCATGGTAAGATATAATATGATTTGCGAAGTGTTATGTATTCCTCGTCTGCACTTCAAATGAATGTAAATGCGACACTTCCTTGCTAGGAAATATCGTCTGCAGATGTCTGGGTATCGTAGCAATAGAGTTCAAATGCTTCTTAAAGCGAGATATTGCATCTCATATCTATGTTTCATGATAAGATATAATATTCATTGCGAAGTGTTATGCATTCCTCGTATACGATTCAAATGAATGCAAATGCGACACTTCCTTGCAAGGAAATAGCGTTTGCAGATGTCTACGTATCATAGCAATAGAGTTCTTATGATTCTTAAAACGCGATATCGCATCTCATTTCTATGTTTCATGGTAAGATATAATATGATTTGCGAAGTGTTATGTATTCCTCGTCTACACTTCAAATGAATGTAAATGCGACACTTCCTCGCTAGGAAATAGCGTTTGCAGATGTCTACGTATCGTAGCAATAGAGTTCTAATGCTTCTTAAAACGCGACATCGCATCTCATTTCTATGTTTCATGATAAGATATAATATGATTTGCGAAGTGTTATGTATTCCTCGTCTACACTTCAAATGAATGTAGATGCGACACTTCCTTGCTAGGAAATAGCGTCTGCAGATGTCTAGGTATAGTAGCGATAGTGTTCTAATGCTTCTTAAAACGCGACATCGCATCGCATTTCTATGTTTCATGGTAAGATATAATATGATTTGCGAAGTGTCATGTATTCCTCGTCTACACTTCAAATGAATGTAAATGCAACGCTTCCTTGCAAAGAAATAGCGTTTGCAGATGTCTAGGTATCGTAGCAATAGAGTTCTAATGCTTCTTAAAACGCGATACCGCATCTCATTTCTATGTTTCATGGTATGATATAATATGATTTGCGAAGTGTTATGTATTCCTCGTCTACACTTCAAATGAATGTAAATGCGACACTTCCTCGCTAGGAAATAGCGTTTCCAGATGTCTACGTATCGTAGCAATAGAGTTCTAATGCTTCTTAAAACGCGACATCGCATCTCATTTCTATGTTTCATGATAAGATATAATATGATTTGCGAAGTGTTATGTATTCCTCGTCTACACTTCAAATGAATGTAGATGCGACACTTCCTTGCTAGGAAATAGCGTCTGCAGATATCTAGGTATCGTAGCGATAGTGTTCTAATGCTTCTTAAAACGCGATATCGCATCTCATTTCTATGTTTCATGGTAAGATATAATATGATTTGCGAAGTGTTATGTATTCCTCGTCTGCACTTCAAATGAATGTAAATGCGACACTTCCTTGCTAGGAAATATCGTCTGCAGATGTCTAGGTATCGTAGCAATAGAGTTCAAATGCTTCTTAAAACGAGATATTGCATCTCATATCTATGTTTCATGGTAAGATATAATATGATTTGCGAAGTGTTATGTATTCCTCGTCTACACTTCAAATGAATGTAAATGCGACACTTCCTCGCTAGGAAATAGCGTTTGCAGATGTCTACGTATCGTAGCAATAGAGTTCTAATGCTTCTTAAAACGCGACATCGCATCTCATTTCTATGTTTCATGATAAGATATAATATGATTTGCGAAGTGTTATGTATTCCTCGTCTACACTTCAAATGAATGTAGATGCGACACTTCCTTGCTAGGAAATAGCGTCTGCAGATGTCTAGGTATCGTAGCGATAGTGTTGTAATGCTTCTTAAAACGCGATATCGCATCTCATTTCTATGTTTCATGGTAAGATATAATATGATTTGCGAAGTGTTATGTATTCCTCGTCTGCACTTCAAATGAATGTAAATGCGACACTTCCTTGCTAGGAAATATCGTCTGCAGATGTCTAGGTATCGTAGCAATAGAGTTCAAATGCTTCTTAAAACGAGATATTGCATCTCATATCTATGTTTCATGATAAGATATAATATTCATTGCGAAGTGTTATGCATTCCTCGTATACGATTCAAATGAATGTAAATACGACACTTCCTTGCAAGGAAATAGCGTTTGCAGATGTCTACGTATCGTAGCAATAGAGTTCTTATGATTCTTAAAACGCGATATCGCATCTCATTTCTATGTTTCATGGTAAGATATAATATGATTGGCGAAGTGTTATGTATTCCTCGTCTACACTTCAAATGAAGGTAAATGCGACACTTCCTTGCTAGGAAATAGCGTCTGCAGATGTCTAGGTATCGTAGCAATAGAGTTCTAATGCTTCTTAAAACGCGATATCGCATCTCATTTCTATGTTCCATGGTAAGATATAATATGATTTGCGAAGTGTTATGTATTCCTCGTCTACACTTCAAATGAATGTAAATGCGACACTCCCTCGCTAGGAAATAGCGTTTGCAGATGTCTACGTGTCGTAGCAATAGAGTTCTAATGCTTCTTAAAACGCGACATAGCATCCCATTTCTATGTTTCACGATAAGATATGATATGATTTGCGAAGTGTTATGTATTCCTCGTCTACACTTCAAATGAATGTAGATGCGACACTTCCTTGCTAGGAAATAGCGTCTGCAGATGTCTAGGTATCGTAGCGATAGTGTTCTTATGATTCTTAAAACGCGATATCGCATCTCATTTCTATGTTTCATGGTAAGATATAATATGATTTGCGAAGTGTTATGTATTCCTCGTCTACACTTCAAATGAAGGTAAATGCGACACTTCCTTGCAAGGAAATAGCGTTTGCAGATGGCTACGTATCGTGGCAATGGAGTTCTTATGATTCCTAAAACGCGGTATCGATCTCAATTCTATGTTTCATGGTATGATATAATATGATTTGCGAAGTGTTATGTATTCCTCGTCTACACTTCAAATGAATGTAAATGCGACACTTCCTTGCAAGGAAATAGCGTTTGCAGATGTCTACGTATCGTAGCAATAGATTTCTAATGCTTCTTAAAACGCGATATCGCATCTCATTTCTATGTTTCATGGTAAGATATAATATGATTTGCGAAGTGTTATGTATTCCTCGTCTACACTTCAAATGAAGGTAAATGCGACACTTCCTTGCTAGGAAATAGCGTCTGCAGATGTCTAGGTATCGTAGCAATATAGTTCTAATGCTGCTTAAAACGCGATATCGCATCTCATTTCTATGTTTCATGGTAAGATATAAAATGATTTGCGAAGTGTTATGTATTCCTCGTCTACACTTCAAATGAATGTAAATGCGACACTTCCACGCTAGGAAATAGCGTTTGCAGATGTCTACGTATCGTAGCAATAGAGTTCTAATGCTCCTTAAAACGCGACATCGCATCTCATTTCTATGTTTCATGATAAGATATAATATGATTTGCGAAGTGTTATGTATTCCTCGTCTACACTTCAAATGAATGTAGATGCGACACTTCCTTGCTAGGAAATAGCGTCTGCAGATGTCTAGGTATCGTAGCGATAGTGTTGTAATGCTTCTTAAAACGCGATATCGCATCTCATTTCTATGTTTCATGGTAAGATATAATATGATTTGCGAAGTGTTATGTATTCCTCGTCTGCACTTCAAATGAATGTAAATGCGACACTTCCTTGCTAGGAAATATCGTCTGCAGATGTCTAGGTATCGTAGCAATAGAGTTCAAATGCTTCTTAAAACGAGATATTGCATCTCATATCTATGTTTCATGATAAGATATAATATTCATTGCGAAGTGTTATGCATTCCTCGTATACGATTCAAATGAATGTAAATGCGACACTTCCTTGCAAGGAAATAGCGTTTGCAGATGTCTACGTATCGTAGCAATAGAGTTCTTATGATTCTTAAAACGCGATATCGCATCTCATTTCTATGTTTCATGGTAAGATATAATATGATTGGCGAAGTGTTATGTATTCCTCGTCTACACTTCAAATGAAGGTAAATGCGACACTTCCTTGCTAGGAAATAGCGTCTGCAGATGTCTAGGTATCGTAGCAATAGAGTTCTAATGCTTCTTAAAACGCGATATCGCATCTCATTTCTATGTTCCATGGTAAGATATAATATGATTTGCGAAGTGTTATGTATTCCTCGTCTACACTTCAAATGAATGTAAATGCGACACTCCCTCGCTAGGAAATAGCGTTTGCAGATGTCTACGTGTCGTAGCAATAGAGTTCTAATGCTTCTTAAAACGCGACATAGCATCCCATTTCTATGTTTCACGATAAGATATGATATGATTTGCGAAGTGTTATGTATTCCTCGTCTACACTTCAAATGAATGTAGATGCGACACTTCCTTGCTAGGAAATAGCGTCTGCAGATGTCTAGGTATCGTAGCGATAGTGTTCTTATGATTCTTAAAACGCGATATCGCATCTCATTTCTATGTTTCATGGTAAGATATAATATGATTTGCGAAGTGTTATGTATTCCTCGTCTACACTTCAAATGAAGGTAAATGCGACACTTCCTTGCAAGGAAATAGCGTTTGCAGATGTCTACGTATCGTGGCAATGGAGTTCTTATGATTCCTAAAACGCGGTATCGATCTCAATTCTATGTTTCATGGTATGATATAATATGATTTGCGAAGTGTTATGTATTCCTCGTCTACACTTCAAATGAATGTAAATGCGACACTTCCTTGCAAGGAAATAGCGTTTGCAGATGTCTACGTATCGTAGCAATAGATTTCTAATGCTTCTTAAAACGCGATATCGCATCTCATTTCTATGTTTCATGGTAAGATATAATATGATTTGCGAAGTGTTATGTATTCCTCGTCTACACTTCAAATGAAGGTAAATGCGACACTTCCTTGCTAGGAAATAGCGTCTGCAGATGTCTAGGTATCGTAGCAATATAGTTCTAATGCTGCTTAAAACGCGATATCGCATCTCATTTCTATGTTTCATGGTAAGATATAAAATGATTTGCGAAGTGTTATGTATTCCTCGTCTACACTTCAAATGAATGTAAATGCGACACTTCCACGCTAGGAAATAGCGTTTGCAGATGTCTACGTATCGTAGCAATAGAGTTCTAATGCTCCTTAAAACGCGACATCGCATCTCATTTCTATGTTTCATGATAAGATATAATATGATTTGCGAAGTGTTATGTATTCCTCGTCTACACTTCAAATGAATGTAGATGCGACACTTCCTTGCTAGGAAATAGCGTCTGCAGATGTCTAGGTATCGTTGCGATAGTGTTCTAATGCTTCTTAAAACGCGATATCGCATCTCATTTCTATGTTTCATGGTAAGATATAATATGATTTGCGAAGTGTTATGTATTCCTCGTCTGCACTTCAAATGAATGTAACTGCGACACTTCCTTGCAAGGAAATATCGTCTGCAGATGTCTAGGTATCGTAGCAATAGAGTTCAAATGCTTCTTAAAACGAGATATTGCATCTCATATCTATGTTTCATGATAAGACATAATATTCATTGCGAAGTGTTATGCATTCCTCGTATACGATTCAAATGAATGTAAATGCGACACTTCCTTGCAAGGAAATAGCGTTTGCAGATGTCTACGTATCGTAGCAATAGAGTTCTTATGATTCTTAAAACGCGATATCGCATCTCATTTCTATGTTTCATGGTAAGATATAATATGATTTGCGAAGTGTTATGTATTCCTCGTCTACACTTCAAATGAAGGTAAATGCGACACTTCCTTGCTAGGAAATAGCGTGTTCAGATGTCTACACGTCGAGGCAATAGATTTCTAATGCTTCTTAACGCGATATCGCATCTCACTTCTATGTTTCATGATAAGATATAATATTCATTGCGAAGTGTCATGTATACCTCCTATTCACTCCAGGCGAATGTAAATGCGACTCTTCCTTCCTAGGAAATAGCGTCTGCAGATGTCTACGCATCGAGGCAATAGAGATCTGATGCTTCTTAAAACGCGATATCGCATCTCACCTCTATGCTTCATGATAGGATATAATATTCATTGCTAAGTGTCATGCATACCTCGTATTCACTTCAAAAGAATGGTAATGCGACTATTGCTTGCTAGGAAGAATAGAATTCTAATGCTTCTCAAAACGCGATATCGCATCTCATTTCTATGCTTCATGATAAGGCATAATATTCGTTGCGAAGTGTCATGTATACCTCGTATTCACTTCAAAAGAATGTAAATGCGACTATTGCTTCCTAGGAAGTAGCGTTTGCAGATGCGTACGTATCGTAGCAATAGAGTTCTAATGCTTCTTAGATCGCGATATCGCATCTCATTTCTACGTTTCGTGATAGGTTATAATATTCATTCCGAAAAGTAATGTATACCTCGTATTCACTTCAAAAGAATGTAAATGCGACTATTCCTTGCTAGGAAATAGCGTTTGCAGATGTCTACGTATCGTAGCAATAGAATTCTAATGCTTCTCAAAACGCGATATCGCATCTCATTTCTATGCTTCATGATAAGACATAATATTCGTTGCGAAGTGTCATGTGTACCTCGTATTCACTCCAGACCAATGTAAATACGACACTTCCTTGCTAGGAAATAGCGTATTCAGATGTATACGTATCGTAGCAATAGAGTTCTAATGCTACTTAAATCGCGATATCGCATCTCATTTCTATGTTTCGTGATAAGATATAATATTCATTGCGAAGTGTCATGTATACCTCGTATTCACTACAAAAGAATGTAAATGCGACTATTGCTTGCTAGGAAATAGCGTTTGCAGATGTCTACGTATAGTAGCAATAGTGTGCTAGTGCTTCTAAAAACGCGATATCGCATCTTATTTCTATGCTTCATGATAAGATATAATATTCATTGCGAAGTGTCGTGTATACCTAGTATTCATTCCAAACGAATGTAAATGCGACACTTCATTGCTAGGAAATAGCGTGTTCAGATGTCTACACGTCGAGGCAATAGATTTCTAATGCTTCTTAACGCGATATCGCATCTCACTTCTATGTTTCATGATAAGATATAATATTCATTGCGAAGTGCCATGTATACCTCGTATTCACTCCAAACGTATGTAAATGCGACACTTCCATGCTAGGAAATAGCGTCTGCAGATTTCTACTCGTCGAGGCAGTAGAGTTCTAATGCTTCTTAAAACGCGATATCGCATTTCACTTCTATGTTTCATGATAAGATATAATATTCATTGCGAAGTGTCATGTATACCTAGTATTCATTCCAAACGAATGTAAATGCGACACTTCCTTGCTAGGAAATAGCGTGTTCAGATGTCTACGTATCGTAGCAATAGAGTTCTAATGCTTCTTAACGCGATATCGCATCTCAATTCTATGTTTCATGATAAGATATAATATTCACTGCGAAGTGTCATGTACACCTCGTATTCACTTCAAAAGAATGTAAATGCAACTATTGGTTGCTAGGAAATAGCGTTTGCAGATGTCTACGTATCGTAGCAATAGAGTTCTAATGCTTCTCAAAACGCGATATCGCATCTCATATCTATACTTCATGATAAGATATAATATTCATTGCGAAGTGTCATGTATACCTAGTATTCATTCCAAACGAATGTAAATGCGACACTTCCTTGCTAGGAAATAGCGTGTTCAGATGTCTACGTATCGTAGCAATAGAGTTCTAATGCTACTTAAATCGCGATATCGCATCTCATTTCTATGTTTCGTGATAAGATTTAATATTCATTCGAAGTGTCATGTACACCTCGTATTCACTTCAAAAGAATGTAAATGCGACACTTCCATGCTAGGAAATAGCGTCTGCAGATTTCTACGCGTCGAGGCAGTAGAGTTCTAATGCTTCTTAAAACGCGATATCGCATTTCACTTCTATGTTTCGTGATAAGATATAATATTCATTGCGAAGTGTCATGCATACCTCGTATTCACTTCAAAAGTATGTTAATGCGACTATTGCTTGCTAGGAAGTAGCGTTTGCAGATGCCTACGTATCGTAGCAATAGAGTTCTAATGCTTCTCAAAACGCGATATCGCATCCCACTTCTATGTTTCATGATAAGATATAATATTCATTGCGAAGTGTCATGCATACCTCGTATTCACTTCAAAAGAATGTTAATGCGACTATTGCTTGCTAGGAAGTAGCGTTTGCAGATGCCTACGTATAGTAGAAATAGTGTTCTAATGCATCTCAAAACGCGATATCGCATCTCATTTCTATGCTTCATGATAAGATATAATATTCATTGCGAAGTGTCATGTATACCTAGTATTCATTCCAAACGAATGTAAATGCGACACTTCCGTGCTAGGAAATAGCGTCTGCAGATTTCTACGCGTCGAGGCAATAGAATTCTAATGCTTCTTAAAACGCGATATCGCATCTCACCTCTATGTTTCATGATAAGATATAATATTCATTGCGAAGTGTCATGTATACCTCGTATTCACTTCAAAAGAATGTAAATGCGACTATTGCTCGCTAGGAAGTAGCGTTTGCAGATGCCTACGTATCGTAGCAATAGAGTTCTAATGCTTCTTAGATCGCGATATCGCATCTCAATTCTACGTTTCGTGATAAATTATAATATTCATTCCGAAAAGTAATGTATACCTCGTATTCACTTCAAAAGAATGTAAATGCGACACTTCCTTGCCAGGAAATAGCGTATTCAGTTGTCTACGTATCGTAGCAATAGAGTTCTAATGCTACTTAAATCGCGATATCGCATTTCACTTCTATGTTTCGTGATAAGATATAATATTCATTGCGAAGTGTCATGTATACCTCGTATTCACTTCAAAAGAATGTAAATGCGACTATTGCTTGCTAGGAAATAGCGTTTGCAGATGTCTACGTATAGTAGCAATAGTGTTCTAATACATCTCAAAACGCGATATCGCATCTCACCTCTATGCTTCATGATAGGATATAATATTCATTGCGAAGTGTCATGCATACCTCGTATTCACTTCAAAAGAATGGTAATGCGACTATTGCTTGCTAGGAAGTAGGGTTTGCAGATGCCTACGTATCGTAGCAATAGAGTTCTAATGCTTCTCAAGACGCGATATCGCATCTCATTTCTATGTTTCCTGATAAGATATAATATTCATTGCGAAGTGTCATGTACACCTCGTATTCACTTCAAAAGAATGTAAATGCGACACTTCCATGCAAGGATATAGCGTCTGCAGATGTCTACGCGTCGTGGCAATATTGTTCTAATGCTTCTTAAAACGCGATATCGCATCTCACTTCTATGTTTCATGATAAGATATAATATTCATTGCGAAGTGTCATGTATACCTCTAATTCACTTCAAAAGAATCTAAATGCGATATTTCCATGCTAGGAAATAGCCTTTGCAGATATCTCCGCATCGAAGCAATAGGGTTCTAATGCTTTTTAAAACGAGATGTCGCATTTCATTTCTATGTTTCGTGATAAGATATAATATTCATTGCGAAGTGTCATGTATACCTCCTATTCACTCCAGACGAATGTAAATGCGACACTTCCTTGCTAGGAAATAGTGTCTGCAGATGTCCACGCATCGAGGCAATAGAGTTCTGATGCTTCTTAAAACGCGATATCGCATCTCACTTCTATGTTTCATGATAAGATATAATATTCATTGCGAAGTGTCATGTACACATCGTATTCACTTCAAGTGAATGTAAATGCGACACTTCCATGCAAGGAAATTGCGTCTGCAGATGTCTACGCGTCGAAGCAATAGAATTCTAATGCTGCTTAAAATGCGATATCGCATCTCATTTCTATGTTTCGTGATAAGATATAATATTCATTGCGAAGTGTCATGTATACCTCGTATTCACTTCAAAAGAATGTAAATGCGACTATTCCTTGCTAGGGCATAGCGTTTAGAGTTGCCTACGTATCGTAGCAATAGAGTTCTAATGCTTCTTAAAACGCGATATCGCATCCCTCTTCTATGTTTCATGATAAAATATAAATTCATTGCGAAGTGTCATGTATACCTCGTATTCACTCCAAAGGAATGTAAATGCGACATTTCCTTGCTAGGAAATAGCGTATTCAGATGTCTACGTATCGTAGCAATAGAGTTCTAATGCTTCTCAAGACGCGATATCGCATCTTATTTCTATGTTTCCTGATAAGATATAATATTCATTGCGAAGTGTCATGTACACCTCGTATTCACTTCAAAAGAATGTAAATGCGACACTTCCATGCAAGGATATAGCGTCTGCAGATATCTACGCGTCGAGACAATATTGTTCTAATGCTTCTTAAAACGCGATATCGCATCTCACTTCTATGTTTCATGATAAGATATAATAGTCATTGCGAAGTGTCATGTATACCTCTAATTCACATCAAAAGAATCTAAATGCGACATTTCCATGCTAGGAAATAGCCTTTGCAGATATCTCCGCATCGAAGCAATAGGGTTCTAATGCTTTATAAAACAAGATGTCGCATTTCATTTCTATGTTTCGTGATAAGATATAATATTCATAGCGAAGTGTCATGTATACCTCCTATTCACTCCAGACGAATGTAAATGCGACACTTCCTTGCTAGGAAATAGTGTCTGCAGATGTCCACGCATCGAGGCAATAGAGTTCTGATGCTTCTTAAAACGCGATATCGCATCTCACTTCTATGTTTCATGATAAGATATAATATTCATTGCGAAGTGTCATGTACACATCGTATTCACTTCAAATGAATGTAAATGCGACACTTCCATGCAAGGAAATAGCGTCTGCAGATGTCTACGCGTCGAAGAAATAGAATTCTAATGCTTCTTAAAATGCGATATCGCATCACACTTCTATGTTTCATGATAAGATATAATATTCATTGCGAAGTGTCATGTATACCTCCTATTCACTTCAAAAGAATGTAAATGCGACTATTGCTTGCTAGGAAGTAGCGTTTGCAGATGCCTACGTATCGTAGCAATAGAGTTCTAATGCTTCTTAGATCGCGATATCACATCTCATTCATATGTTTCGTGATAAGATATAATATTCATTGCGAAGTGTCATGTATACCTCGTATTCACCTCAAAAGAATGTAAGTGCGACACTTCCATGCTAGGAAATAGCGTTTGCAGATGTCTCCGCATCGAGGCCATAGAGTTCTAATGCTTCTTAAAACGCGATATCGCATCTCTCTTCTATGTTTCATGATAAGATATAATATTCATTGCGAAGTGTCATGTATACCTCGTATTCACTCCAAACGTATGCAAATGCGACACTTCCTTGCTGGGAAATAGCGTATTGAGATGTCTACGTATCGTAGCAATAGAGCTCTAATTCTACTTAAATCGCGATTTCGCATCTCATTTCTATGTTTCGTGCTAAGTTATAATATTCATTGCGAAGTGTTATGTACACCTCGTATTCACTTCAAAAGAATGTAAATGCGACTATTGCTTGCTAGGAAATAGCGTTTGCAGATGCCAACGTATCGTAGCAATAGATTTCTAATGCTTCTTAGATCGCGATATCGCATCTCATTTCTATGTTTCGTGATAAGTTACAATATTCATTCCGAAGTGTCATGTAAACCTCGAATTCACTTCAAAGGAATGTAAATGCGACTATTGGTTGCTAGGAAATAGCGTTTGCAGATGTCTACACGTCGAGGCAGTAGAGTTCTAATGCTTCTTAACGCGATATCGCATCTCACTTCTATGTTTCATGATAAGATATAATATTCATTGCGAAGTGTCATGTATACCTCGTATTCACTTCAAAAGAATGTAAATGCGACTATTGCTTGCTAGGAAATAGCGTTTGCAGATGTCTACGTATAGTAGCAATAGAGTTCTAATGCTTCTCAAAACGCGATATCGCATCTCATTTCTATGTTTCGTGATAAGATATAATATTCATTGCGAAGTGTCATGTAAACCTCGAATTCACTTCAAAGGAATGTAAATGCGACTATTGGTTGCTAGGAAATAGCGTTTGCAGATGTCTACACGTCGAGGCAGTAGAGTTCTAATGCTTCTTAACGCGATATCGCATCTCACTTCTATGTTTCATGATAAGATATAATATTCATTGCGAAGTGTCATGTATACCTCGTATTCACTTCAAAAGAATGTAAATGCGACTATTGCTTGCTAGGAAATAGCGTTTGCAGATGTCTACGTATAGTAGCAATAGAGTTCTAATGCTTCTCAAAACGCGATATCGCATCTCATTTCTATGTTTCGTGATAAGATATAATATTCATTGCGAAGTGTCATGTATACCTCGTATTCACTTCAAAAGAATGTAAATGCGACTATTGCTTGCTAGGAAATAGCGTTTGCAGATGTCTACGTATAGTAGCAATAGTGTTCTAATGCATCTCAAAACGCGATATCGCATCTCATTTCTATGCTTCATGATAAGATATAATATTCATTGCGAAGTGTCATGTATACCTAGTATTCATTCCAAACGAATGTAAATGCGACACTTCATTGCTAGGAAATAGCGTGTTCAGATGTCTACATGTCGAGGCAATAGACTTCTAATGCTTCTTAACGCGATATCGCATCTCACTTCTATGTTTCATGATAAGATATAATATTCATTGCGAAGTGTCATGTATACCTCCTATTCACTCCAGGCGAATGTAAATGCGACTATTCCTTGCTAGGAAATAGCGTCTGCAGATGTCTACGCATCGAGGCAATAGAGATCTGATGCTTCTTAAAACGCGATATCGCATCTCACTTCTATGTTTCATCATAAGATATAACATTCATTGCGAAGTGTCATGTACACCTCGAATTCACTTCAATAGAATGTAAATGCGACACTTCCATGCAAGGAAATAGCGTCTGCAGATGTCTACGCGTCGGGGCAATAGAGTTCTAATGCTTCTTAAAACGCGATATCGCATCTCATTTCTATGCTTCATGACAAGATATAATATTCATTGCGAAGTGTCATGTATACCTCGTATTCACGTCAAAAGAATGTATGTGCGACACTTCCATGCTAGGAAATAGCGTTTGCAGATGTCTACGTATCGTAGCAATAGAGTTCTAATGCTTCTCAAAACGCGATATCGCATCTCATTTCTATGCTTCATGATAAGGCATAATATTCGTTGCGAAGTGTCATGTATACCTCGTATTCACTCCAAACCAATGTAAATACGACACTTCCTTGCTAGGAATTAGCGTATTCAGATGTCTACGTATCCTGGCAATAGAGTTCTAATGCTACTTAAATCGCGATATCGCATCCCATTCCTATGTTTCATGATAAGATATAATATTCATTGCGAAGTGTCATGTATACCTCGTATTCACGTCAA
The DNA here is from genome assembly GCF_050948175.1 of Xylocopa sonorina. Classification (NCBI taxonomy): domain Eukaryota; kingdom Metazoa; phylum Arthropoda; class Insecta; order Hymenoptera; family Apidae; genus Xylocopa; species Xylocopa sonorina. The sequence goes on along the minus strand of NW_027490208.1, from coordinate 517,958 downwards.
AAGAATGTATGTGCGACACTTCCATGCTAGGAAATAGCGTTTGCAGATGTCTACGTATCGTAGCAATAGAGTTCTAATGCTTCTCAAAACGCGATATCGCATCTCATTTCTATGCTTCATGATAAGGCATAATATTCATTGCGAAGTGTCATGTATACCTCGTATTCGCTTCAAAAGAATGTAAATGCGACTATTGCTGCCTAGGAAATAGCGTATTCAGATGTCTACGTATCGTGGCAATAGAGTTCTAATGCTACTTAAATCGCGATATCGCATCTCATTCCTATGTTTCATGATAAGGCATAATATTCGTTGCGAAGTGTCATCTATACCTCGTATTCACTCCAAACCAATGTAAATACGACACTTCCTTGCTAGGAAATAGCGTATTCAGATGTCTACGTATCGTAGCAATAGAATTCTAATGCTTCTCAAAACGCGATATCGCATCTCATTTCTATGCTTCATGATAAGATATAATATTCATTGCGAAGTGTCATGTATACCTAGTATTCTCTTCAAAAGAATGTAAATGCGACTATTGCTTGCTAGGAAATAGTGTTTGCAGATGTCTACGTATAGTAGCAATAGAGATCTAATGCTTCTCAAAACGCGATATCGCATCTCATTTCTATGTTTCATGATAAGATATAATTTTCATTGCGAACTGTCATATATACCTCCTATTCACTCCCGACGAATGTAAATGCGACACTTCCTTGCTAGGAAATAGCGTCTGCAGATGTCTACGCATCGAGGCAATAGAGTTCTGATGCTTCTTAAAACGCGATATCGCATCTCACTTCTATGTTTCATGATCAGATATAATATTCATTGCGAAGTGTCATGTACACCTCGTATTCACTTCAAAAGAATGTAAATGCGACACTTCCATGCAAGGAAATAGCGTCTGCAGATGTCTACGCGTCGAGGCAATAGAGTTCTAATGCTTCTTAAAACGCGATATCGCATCTCACTTCTAAGTTTCATGATAAGATATAATATTCATTGCGAAGTGTCATGTATACCTCGTATTCACTCCAAACGAATGTAAATGCGACACTTCCTTGCTAGGAAATAGCGTACTCAGATGTCTACGTATCGTAGCAATAGAGTTCTAATGCTACTTAAATCGCGATATCGCATCTCATTTCTATGTTTCGTCATAAGATATAATATTCATTGCGAAGTGTCATGTATACCTCGTATTCACTTCAAAAGAATGTAAATGCGACTATTGCTTGCTAGGTAATAGCGTTTGCAAATGTCTACGTACAGTAGCAATAGAGTTCTAATGCTTCTCAAAACGCGATATCGCATCTCATTTCTATGTTTCCTGATAAGATATAATATTCATTGCGAAGTGTCATGTACACCTCGTATTCACTTCAAAAGAATGTAAATGCGACACTTCCATGCTAGGAAATAGCGTCTGCAGATTTCTACGCGTCGAGGCAATAGAGTTTCAATGCTTCTTAAAACGCGATATCGCATTTCACTTCTATGTTTCATGATAAGATATAATATTCATTGCGAAGTGTCATGTATACCTCCTATTCACTCCAGACGAATGTAAATGCGGCACTTCCTTCCTAGGAAATAGCGTCTGTAGATGTCTACGCATCGAGGCAATAGAGTTCTGATGCTTCTTAAAACGCGATATCGCATCTCATTTCTATGCATCATGATAAGGCATAATATTCGTTGCGAAGTGTCATGTATACCTCGTATTCACTCCAAACCAATGTAGATACGACACTTCATTGCTAGGAAATAGCGTATTCAGATGTCTACGGATCGTGGCAATAGAGTTCTAATGCTACTTAAATCGCGATATCGCATCTCATTCCTATGTTTCATGATAAGATATAATATTCATTGCGAAGTGTCATGTATACCTCGTATTCACGTCAAAAGAATGTAAGTGCGACACTTCCATGCTAGGAAATAGCGTTTGCAGATGTCTACGTATCGTAGCAATAGAATTCTAATGCTTCTCAAAACGCGATATCGCATCTCATTTCTATGCTTCATGATAAGATATAATATTCGTTGCGAAGTGTCATGCATACCTCGTATTCACTTCAAAAGAATGGTAATGCGACTATTGCTTGCTAGGAAGTAGCGTTTGCAGATGCCTACGTATCGTAGCAATAGAGTTCTAATGCTTCTCAAGACGCGATATCGCATCTCATCTCTATGTTTCCTGATAAGGTATAATATTCATTGCGAAGTGTCATGTACACCTCGTATTCACTTCAAAAGAATGTAAATGCGACACTTCCATGCAAGGATATAGCGTCTGCAGATGTCTACGCGTCGAGGCAATATTGTTCTAATGCTTCTTAAAACGCGATATCGCATCTCACTTCTATGTTTCATGATAAGATATAATATTCATTGCGAAGTGTCATGTATACCTCTAATTCACTTCAAAAGAATCTAAATGCGACATTTCCATGCTAGGAAATAGCCTTTGCAGATATCTCCGCATCGAAGCAATAGGGTTCTAATGCTTTTTAAAACGAGATGTCGCATTTCATTTCTATGTTTCGTGATAAGATATAATATTCATTGCGAAGTGTCATGTATACCTCCTATTCACTCCAGACGAATGTAAATGCGACACTTCCTTGCTAGGAAATAGTGTCTGCAGATGTCCACGCATCGAGGCAATAGAGTTCTGATGCTTCTTAAAACGCGATATCGCATCTCACTTCTATGTTTCATGATAAGGCATAATATTCGTTGCGAAGTGTCATGTATACCTCGTATTCACTCCAAACCAATGTAAATACGACACTTCCTTGCTAGGAAATAGCGTATTCAGATGTCTACGTATCGTAGCAATAGAGTTCTAATGCTACTTAAATCGCGATATCGCATCTCATTCCTATGTTTCATGATAAGATCTAATATTTATTGCGAAGTGTCATGTATACCTAGTATTCATTCCAAACGAATGTAAATGCGACACTTCCTTGCTAGGGAATAGCGTGTTCAGATGTCTACGTATCGTAGCAATAGAGTTCTGATGCTTCTTAAAACGCGATATCGCATCTCATTTCTATGCATCATGATAAGGCATAATATTCGTTGCGAAGTGTCATGTATACCTCGTATTCACTCCAAACCAATGTAAATGCGACACTTCCTTGCTAGGGAATAGCGTGTTCAGATGTCTACGTATCGTAGCAATAGAGTTCTAATGCTACTTAAATCGCGATATCGCATCTCATTTCTATGTTTCGTGATAAGATATAATATTCATTGCGAAGTGTCATGTATACCTCGTATTCTCTTCAAAAGAATGTAAATGCGACTATTGCTTGCTAGGAAATAGTGTTTGCAGATGTCTACGTATAGTAGCAATAGAGTTCTAATGCTTCTCAAAACGCGATATCGCATCTCATTTCTATGTTTCATGATAAGATATAATTTTCATTGCGAAGTGTCATATATACCTCCTATTCACTCCAGACGAATGTAAATGCGACACTTCCTTGCTAGGAAATAGCGTCTGCAGATGTCTACGCATCGAGGCAATAGAGTTCTGATGCTTCTTAAAACGCGATATCGCATCTCACTTCTATGTTTCATGATAAGATATAATATTCATTGCGAAGTGTCATGTACACCTCGTATTCACTTCAAAAGAATGTAAATGCGACACTTCCATGCAAGGAAATAGCGTCTGCAGATGTCTACGCGTCGAGGCAATAGAGTTCTAATGCTTCTTAAAACGCGATATCGCATCTCACTTCTAAGTTTCATGATAAGATATAATATTCATTGCGAAGTGTCATGTATACCTCGTATTCACTCCAAACGAATGTAAATGCGACACTTCCTTGCTAGGAAATAGCGTTTGCAGATGTCCACGTATAGTAGCAACAGAGTTCTAATGCTTCTCAAAACGCGATATCGCGTCTCATTTCTATGTTTCCTGATAAGATATAATATTCATTGCGAAGTGTCATGTACACCTCGTATTCACTTCAAAAGAATGTAAATGCGACACTTCCATGCTAGGAAGTAGCGTCTGCAGATTTCTACGCGTCGAGGCAATAGAGTTCTAATGCTACTTAAATCGCGATATCGCATCTCATTTCTGAGTCTCGTGATAAGATATAATATTCATTGCGAAGTGTCATGTATACCTCGTATTCACTTCAAAAGAATGTAAATGCGACACTTCCATGCTAGGAAATAGCGTTTGCAGATGTCTAAGTATCGTAGCAATAGAATTCTAATGCTTCTCAAAACGCGATATCGCATCTCATTTCTATGCTTCATGATAAGATATAATATTCATTGCGAAGTGTCATGTATACCTCGTATTCACTCCAGACGAATGTAAATGCGACACTTCCTTTCTAGGAAATAGCGTCTGCAGATGTCTACGCATCGAGGCAATAGAGTTCTGATGCTTCTTAAAACGCGATATCGCATCTCATTTCTATGCTTCATGATAAGGCATAATATTCGTTGCGAAGTGTCATGTATACCTCGTATTCACTCCAAACCAATGTAAATACGACACTTCCTTGCTAGGAAATAGCGTATTCAGATGTCTACGTATCGTAGCAATAGAGTTCTAATGCTACTTAAATCGCGATTTCGCATCTCATTCCTATGTTTCATGATAAGATCTAATATTCATTGCGAAGTGTCACGTATACCTAGTATTCATTCCAAACGAATGTAAATGCGACACTTCCTTGCTAGGGAATAGCGTGTTCAGATGTCTACGTATCGTAGCAATAGAGTTCTAATGCTACTTAAATCGCGATATCGCATCTCATTTCTATGTTTCGTGATAAGATATAATATTCATTGCGAAGTGTCATGTATACCTCGTATTCACTTCAAAAGAATGTAAATGCGACTATTGCTTGCTAGGAAATAGCGTTTGCAAATGTCTACGTACAGTAGCAATAGAGTTCTAATGCTTCTCAAAACGCGATATCGCATCTCATTTCTATGTTTCCTGATAAGATATAATATTCATTGCGAAGTGTCATGTACACCTCGTATTCACTTCAAAAGAATGTAAATGCGACACTTCCATGCTAGGAAATAGCGTCTGCAGATTTCTACGCGTCGAGGCAATAGAGTTCCAATGCTTCTTAAAACGCGATATCGCATTTCACTTCTATGTTTCATGATAAGATATAATATTCATTGCGAAGTGTCATGTATACCTCCTATTCACTCCAGACGAATGTAAATGCGGCACTTCCTTGCTAGGAAATAGCGTCTGCAGATGTCTACGCATCGAGGCAATAGAGTTCTGATGCTTCTTAAAACGCGATATCGCATCTCACTTCTATGCATCATGATAAGGCATAATATTCGTTGCGAAGTGTCATGTATACCTCGTATTCACTCCAAACCAATGTAGATACGACACTTCCTTGCTAGGAAATAGCGTACTCAGATGTCTACGTATCGTAGCAATAGAGTTCTAATGCTACTTAAATCGCGATATCGCATCTCATTTCTATGTTTCGCCATAAGATATAATATTCATTGCGAAGTGTCATGTATACCTCGTATTTACTTCAAAAAAATGTAAATGCGACTATTGCTTGCTAGGAAATAGCGTTTGCAGATGTCCACGTATAGTAGCAACAGAGTTCTAATGCTTCTCAAAACGCGATATCGCGTCTCATTTCTATGTTTCCTGATAAGATATAATATTCATTGCGAAGTGTCATGTACACCTCGTATTCACTTCAAAAGAATGTAAATGCGACACTTCCATGCTAGAAAGTAGCGTCTGCAGATTTCTACGCGTCGAGGCAATAGAGTTCTAATGCTACTTAAATCGCGATATCGCATCTCATTTCTGTGTCTCGTGATAAGGTATAATATTCGTTGCGAAGTGTCATGTATACCTCGTATTCACTCCAGACGAATGTAAATGCGACACTTCCTTGCTAGGAAATAGCGTCTGCAGATGTCTACGCATCGAGGCAATAGAGTTCTGATGCTTCTTAAAACGCGATATCGCATCTCATTTCTATGCTTCATGATAAGGCATACTATTCGTTGCGAAGTGTCATGTATACCTCGTATTCACTTCAAACCAATGTAAATACGACACTTCCTTGCTAGGAAATAGCGTATTCAGATGTCTACGTATCGTAGCAATAGAGTTCTAATGCTACTTAAATCGCGATATCGCATCTCATTCCTATGTTTCATGATAAGATCTAATATTCATTGCGAAGTGTCATGTATACCTAGTATTCATTCCAAACGAATGTAAATGCGACACTTCCTTGCTAGGGAATAGCGTGTTCAGATGTCTACGTATCGTAGCAATAGAGTTCTAATGCTACTTAAATCGCGATATCGCATCTCATTTCTATGTTTCCTGATAAGATATAATATTCATTGCGAAGTGTCATGTACACCTCGTATTCACTTCAAAAGAATGTAAATGCGACACTTCCATGCTAGGAAATAGCGTCTGCAGATTTCTACGCGTCGAGGCAATAGAGTTCCAATGCTTCTTAAAACGCGATATCGCATTTCACTTCTATGTTTCATGATAAGATATAATATTCATTGCGAAGTGTCATGTATACCTCCTATTCACTCCAGACGAATGTAAATGCGACACTTCCTTGCTAGGAAATAGCGTCTGCAGATGTCTACGCATCAAGGCAATAGAGTTCTGATGCTTCTTAAAACGCGATATCGCATCTCACTTCTATGTTTCATGATAAGATATAATATTCATTGCGAAGTGTCATGTATACCTCGTATTCATTTCAAAAGAATGTAAATCCGACTATTCCTTGCTAGGAAGTAGCGATTGCAGATGCCTACGTATCGTAGCAATAGAGATCTAATGCTTCTCAAAACGCGATATCGCATCTCATTTCTATGCTTCATAATAAGGCATAATATTCGTTGCGAAGTGTCATGTATACCTAGTATTCATTCCAAACGAATGTAAATGCGACACTTGCTTGCTCGGAAATAGCGTGTTCAGATGTCTACGTATCGTAGCAATAGAGTTCTAATGCTACTTAAACCGCGATATCGCATCTCATTTCTATGTTTCGTGATAAGATATAATATTCATTGCGAAGTGTCATGTATACCTCGTATTCACCTCAAAAGAATGTAAGTGCGACACTTCCATGCTAGGAAATAGCGTTTGCAGATGTCTCCGCATCGAGGCCATAGAGTTCTAATGCTTCTTAAAACGCGATATCGCATCTCTCTTCTATGTTTCATGATAAGATAAAATATTCATTGCGAAGTGTCATGTATACATCGTATTCACTCCAAACGTATGTAAATGCGACACTTCCTTGCTAGGAAATACCGTACTCAGGTGTCTACGTATCGTAGCAATAGAGCTCTAATTCTACTTAAATCGCGATTTCGCATCTCATTTCTATGTTTCGTGATAAGTTATAATATTCATTGTGAAGTGTTATGTACACCTCGTATTCACTTCAAAAGAATGTAAATGCGACTATTGCTTGCTAGGAAATAGCGTCTGCAGATGCCTACGTATCGTAGCAATAGATTTCTAATGCTTCTTAGATCGCGATATCGCATCTCATTTCTATGTTTCGTGATAAGATATAATATTCATTGCGAAGTGTCATGTATACCTCGTATTCACTTCAAAAGAATGTAAATGCGACTATTGCTTGCTAGGAAATAGCGTTTGCAGATGTCTACGTATAGTAGCAATAGAGTTCTAATGCTTCTCAAAACGCGATATCGCATCTCATTTCTATGCTTCATGATAAGGCATAATATTCGTTGTGAAGTGTCATGTATACCTCGTATTCACTCCAAACCAATGTAAATACGACACTTCCCTGCTAGGAAATAGCGTATTCAGATGTCTACGTATCGTGGCAATAGAGTTCTAATGCTACTTAAATCGCGATATCGCATCTCATTCCTATGTATCATGATAAGATACAACATTCATTGCGAAGTGTCATGTATACCTCGTATTCACGTCAAAAGAATGTAAGTGCGACACTTCCATGCTAGGAAATAGCGTTTGCAGATGTCTACGTATCGTAGCAATAGAATTCTAATGCTTCTCAAAACGCGATATCGCATCTCATTTCTATGCTTCATGAAAAGATATAATATTCATTGCGAAGTGTCATGTATACCTCGTATTCACTCCAAACGTATGTAAATGCGACACTTCCTTGCTAGGAAATACCGTATTCAGGTGTCTACGTATCGTAGCAATAGAGCTCTAATTCTACTTAAATCGCGATTTCGCATCTCATTTCTATGTTTCGTGATAAGTTATAGTATTCATTGTGAAGTGTTATGTACACCTCGTATTCACTTCAAAAGAATGTAAATGCGACTATTGCTTGCTAGGAAATAGCGTCTGCAGATGCCTACGTATCGTAGCAATAGATTTCTAATGCTTCTTAGATCGCGATATCGCATCTCATTTCTATGTTTCGTGATAAGATATAATATTCATTGCGAAGTGTCATGTATACCTCGTATTCACTTCAAAAGAATGTAAATGCGACTATTGCTTGCTAGGAAATAGCGTTTGCAGATGTCTACGTATAGTAGCAATAGAGTTCTAATGCTTCTCAAAACGCGATATCGCATCTTTCTTCTATGTTTCATGATAAGATAAAATATTCATTGCGAAGTGTCATGTATACCTCGTATTCACTCCAAACGTATGTAAATGCGACACTTCCTTGCTAGGAAATACCGTATTCAGGTGTCTACGTATCGTAGCAATAGAGCTCTAATTCTACTTAAATCGCGATTTCGCATCTCATTTCTATGTTTCGTGATAAGATATAATATTCATTGCGAAGTGTCATGTATACCTCGTATTCACTTCAAAAGAATGTAAATGCGACTATTGCTTGCTAGGAAATAGCGTTTGCAGATGTCTACGTATAGTAGCAATAGAGTTCTAATGCTTCTCAAAACGCGATATCGCATCTCATTTCTATGCATCATGATAAGGCATAATATTCGTTGCGAAGTGTCATGTATACCTCGTATTCACTCCAAACCAATGTAAATACGACACTTCCTTGCTAGGAAATAGCGTATTCAGATGTCTACGTATCGTGGCAATAGAGTTCTAATGCTACTTAAATCGCGATATCGCATCTCATTCCTATGTTTCATGATAAGATATAATATTCATTGCGAAGTGTCATGTATACCTCGTATTCACGTCAAAAGAATGTAAATGCGACACTTCCATGCTAGGAAATAGCGTTTGCAGATGTCTACGTATCGTAGCAATAGAATTCTAATGCTTCTCAAAACGCGATATCGCATCTCATTTCTATGCTTCATGATAAGGTATAATATTCATTGCGAAGTGTCATGTATACCTAGTATTATCTTCAAAAGAATGTAAATGCGACTATTGCTTGCTAGGAAATAGTGTTTGCAGATGTCTACGTATAGTAGCAATAGAGTTCTAATGCTTCTCAAAACGCGATATCGCATCTCATTTCTATGTTTCATGATAAGATATAATATTCATTGCGAAGTGTTATGTATACCTCTTATTATCTTCAAAAGAATGTAAATGCGACTATTCCTTGCTAGGAAATAGCGTTTGCAGATGTCTACGTATCGTAGCAATAGAGTTCAAATGCTTCTCAAAACGAGATATCGCATCTCATTTCTATGCTTCATGATAAGGCATAATATTCGTTGCGAAGTGTCATGTATACCTCGTATTCATTCCAAACCAATGTAAATACGGCACTTCCTTGCTAGGAAGTAGGGTATTCAGATGTCTACGTATCGTGGCAATAGAGTTCTAATGCTACTTAAATCGCGATATCGCATCTCATTTCTATGTTTCGTGATAAGATATAATATTCATTGCGAAGTGTCATGTATACCTCGTATTCATTCCAAACGAATGTAAATGCGACACTTCCTTGCCAGGAAATAGCGTGTTCAGATGTCTACGTATCGTAGCAATAGAGTTCTAATGCAACTTAAACCGCGATATCGCATCTCATTTCTATGTTTCGTGATAAGATATAATATTCATTGCGAAGTGTCATGTATACCTCGTATTCACGTCAAAAGAATGTAAATGCGACACTTCCATGCTAGGAAATAGCGTTTGCAGATGTCTACGTATCGTAGCAATAGAATTCTAATGCTTCTCAAAACGCGATATCGCATCTCATTTCTATGCTTCATGATAAGGTATAATATTCATTGCGAAGTGTCATGTATACCTAGTATTATCTTCAAAAGAATGTAAATGCGACTATTGCTTGCTAGGAAATAGTGTTTGCAGATGTCTACGTATAGTAGCAATAGAGTTCTAATGCTTCTCAAAACGCGATATCGCATCTCATTTCTATGTTTCATGATAAGATATAATATTCATTGCGAAGTGTTATGTATACCTCTTATTATCTTCAAAAGAATGTAAATGCGACTATTCCTTGCTAGGAAATAGCGTTTGCAGATGTCTACGTATCGTAGCAATAGAGTTCAAATGCTTCTCAAAACGAGATATCGCATCTCATTTCTATGCTTCATGATAAGGCATAATATTCGTTGCGAAGTGTCATGTATACCTCGTATTCATTCCAAACCAATGTAAATACGGCACTTCCTTGCTAGGAAGTAGGGTATTCAGATGTCTACGTATCGTGGCAATAGAGTTCTAATGCTACTTAAATCGCGATATCGCATCTCATTTCTATGTTTCGTGATAAGATATAATATTCATTGCGAAGTGTCATGTATACCTCGTATTCATTCCAAACGAATGTAAATGCGACACTTCCTTGCCAGGAAATAGCGTGTTCAGATGTCTACGTATCGTAGCAATAGAGTTCTAATGCAACTTAAACCGCGATATCGCATCTCATTTCTATGTTTCGTGATAAGATATAATATTCATTGCGAAGTGTCATGTATACCTCGTATTCTCTTCAAAAGAATGTAAATGCGAGTATTGCCTGCTAGGAAATAGTGTTTGCAGATGTCTACGTATAGTAGCAATAGAGTTCTAATGCTTCTCAAAACGCGATATCGCATCTCATTTCTATGTTTCATGATAAGATATAATATTCATTGCGAAGTGTCATGTATACCTCTAATTCACTTCAAAAGAATCTAAATGCGACATTTCCATGCTAGGAAATAGCCTTTGCAGATACCTCCACATCGAAGCAATAGGGTTCTAGTGCCTTTTAAAACGAGATGTCGTATTTCATTTCTATGTTTCGTGATAAGATATAATATTCATTGCGAAATGTCATGTACACCTCGTATTCACTTCAAGAGAATGTATATGCGACACTTCCATGCAAGGAAATAGCGTCTGCAGATGTCTACGCGTCGAAGCAGTAGAATTCTAATGCATCTTAAAATGCGATATCGCATCGCACTGCTATGTTTCATGATATGATATAGTATTCATTGCGAAGTGTCATGAATACCTCGTATTCACTTCAAAAGAATGTAAATGCGACTATTGCTTGCTAGGAAGTAGCGTTTGCAGATGCCTACGTATCGTAGCAATAGAGTTCTAATGCTTCTTAGATCGCGATAACGCATCTCATTTCTATGTTTCGTGATAAGTTATAATATTCATTCCGAAGAGTCATGTATACCTCGTATTCACTTCAAAAGAATGTAAATGCGACTATTCCTTGCTAGGAAATAGCGTTTGCAGATGTCTACGTATCGTAGCAATAGAGTTCAAATGCTTCTCAAAACGCGATATCGCATCTCATTTCTATGCTTCATGATAAGGCATAATACTCGTTGCGAAGTGTCATGTATACCTCGTATTCACTCCAAACCAATGTAAATACGGCACTTCCTTGCTAGGAAATAGCGTATTCAGATGTCTACGTATCGTGGCAATAGAGTTCTAATGCTACTTAAATCGCGATATCGCATCTCATTTCTATGTTTCGTGATAAGATATAATATTCATTGCGAAGTGTCATGTATACCTCGTATTCACATCAAAAGAATGTAAATTTGACTATTGCTTGCTAGGAAATAGCGTTTGCAGATGTCTACGTATAGTAGCAATAGAGTTCTAATGCTTCTCAAAACGCGATATCGCATCTCATTTCTATGTTTCATGATAAGATATAATATTCATTGCGAAATGTCATGTACACCTCGTATTCACTACAAAAGAATGTAAATGCGACACTTCCATGCTAGGAAATAGCGTCTGCAGATGTCTACACGTCGAGGCAATAGAGTTCTAATGCTTCTTAACGCGATATCGCATCTCACTTCAATGTTTCATGATAAGATATAATATTCATTGCGAAGTGTCATGTATACCTCGTGTTCACTCCAAATGTATGTAAGTATGACACTTCCTTGCTAGGAAATAGCGTATTCAGATGTCTACGTATCGTAGCAATAGAGTTCTAATGCTACTTAAATCGCGATATCACATCTCATTTACATGTTTCGTGATAAGATATAATATTCATTGCGAAGTGTCATGTATACCTCGTATTCACTTCAAAAGAATGTAAATGCGACTATTGCTTGCTAGGAAATAGCGTTTGCAGATGTCTACGTATAGTAGCAATAGAGTTCTAATGCTTCTCAGAACGCGATATCGCATCTCATTTCTATGTTTCCTGATAAGATATGATATTCATTGCGAAGTGTCATGTACACCTCGTATTCACTTCAAAAGAATGTAAATGCGACTATTGCTTGCTAGGAAGTAGCGTTTGCAGATGCCTACGTATCGTAGCAATAGAGTTCTAATGCTTCTTAGATCGCGATAACGCATCTCATTTCTATGTTTCGTGATAAGTTATAATATTCATTCCGAAGAGTCATGTATACCTCGTATTCACTTCAAAAGAATGTAAATGCGACTATTCCTTGCTAGGAAATAGCGTTTGCAGATGTCTACGTATCGTAGCAATAGAGTTCAAATGCTTCTCAAAACGCGATATCGCATCTCATTTCTATGCTTCATGATAAGGCATAATACTCGTTGCGAAGTGTCATGTATACCTCGTATTCACTCCAAACCAATGTAAATACGGCACTTCCTTGCTAGGAAATAGCGTATTCAGATGTCTACGTATCGTGGCAATAGAGTTCTAATGCTACTTAAATCGCGATATCGCATCTCATTTCTATGTTTCGTGATAAGATATAATATTCATTGCGAAGTGTCATGTATACCTCGTATTCACATCAAAAGAATGTAAATTTGACTATTGCTTGCTAGGAAATAGCGTTTGCAGATGTCTACGTATAGTAGCAATAGAGTTCTAATGCTTCTCAAAACGCGATATCGCATCTCATTTCTATGTTTCATGATAAGATATAATATTCATTGCGAAATGTCATGTACACCTCGTATTCACTACAAAAGAATGTAAATGCGACACTTCCATGCTAGGAAATAGCGTCTGCAGATGTCTACACGTCGAGGCAATAGAGTTCTAATGCTTCTTAACGCGATATCGCATCTCACTTCAATGTTTCATGATAAGATATAATATTCATTGCGAAGTGTCATGTATACCTCGTGTTCACTCCAAATGTATGTAAGTATGACACTTCCTTGCTAGGAAATAGCGTATTCAGATGTCTACGTATCGTAGCAATAGAGTTCTAATGCTACTTAAATCGCGATATCACATCTCATTTACATGTTTCGTGATAAGATATAATATTCATTGCGAAGTGTCATGTATACCTCGTATTCACTTCAAAAGAATGTAAATGCGACTATTGCTTGCTAGGAAATAGCGTTTGCAGATGTCTACGTATAGTAGCAATAGAGTTCTAATGCTTCTCAGAACGCGATATCGCATCTCATTTCTATGTTTCCTGATAAGATATGATATTCATTGCGAAGTGTCATGTACACCTCGTATTCACTTCAAAAGAATGTAAATGAGACACATCCATGCTAGGAAATAGCGTCTGCAGATTTCTACGCGTCGAGGCAATAGAGATCTAATGCTTCTTAAAACGCGATATCGCATTTCACTTCTATGTTTCATGATCAGGTATAATATTCATTGCGAAGTGTCATGTATACCTCCTATTCACTCCAGACGAATGTAAATGCGACACTTCCTTGCTAGGAAATAGCGTCTGCAGATGTCTACGCATCGAGGAAATAGAGCTCTGATGCTTCTTAAAACGCAATATCGCATCTCATTTCTATGCTTCATGATAAGGCATAATATTCGTTGCGATGTGTCATGTATACCTAGTATTCATTCCAAACGAATGTAAATGCGACACTTCCTTGCTAGGAAATAGCGTGTTCAGATGTCTACGTATCGTAGCAATAGAGTTCTAATGCTACTTAAATCGCGATATCGCATCTCATTTCTATGTTTCGTGATAAGATATAATATTCATTGCGAAGAGTCATGTATACCTCGTATTCACTTCAAAAGAATGTAAATGCGACTATTGCTTGCTAGGAAATAGTGTTTGCAGATGTCTACGTATAGTAGCAATAGAGTTATCATGCTTCTCAAAACGCGATATCGCATCTCATTTCTATGTTTCATGATAAGATATAATATTCATTGCGAAGTGTCATGTATACCTCTAATTCACTTCAAAAGAATCTAAATGCGACATTTCCGTGCTAGGAAATAGCCTTTGCAGATACCTCCGCATCGAAGCAATAGGGTTCTAATGCTTTTTAAAGCGAGATGTCGTATTTCATTTCTATGTTTCGTGATAAGATATAATATTCATTGCGAAGTGTCATGTACACCTCGTATTCACTTCAAAAGAATGTAAATGCGGCTGTTCCATGCAAGGAAATAGCGTCTGCAGATGTCTACGTATCGTAGCAATAGAGTTCAAATGCTTCTCAAAACGCGATATCGCATCTCATTTCTATGCTTCATGATAAGGCAAAATATTCGTTGCGAAGTGTCATGTATACCTCGTATTCACTACAAACCAATGTAAATACGGCACTTCCTTGCGAGGAAATAGCGTATTCAGATGTCTACGTATCGTGGCAATAGAGTTCTAATGCTACTTAAATCGCGATATCGCATCTCATTTCTGTGTTTCGTGATAAGATATAATATTCATTGCGAAGAGTCATGTATACCTCGTATTCACTTCAAAAGAATGTAAATGCGACTACTGCTTGCTAGGAAATAGCGTTTGCAGATGTCTACGTATAGTAGCAATAGAGTTCTAATGCTTCTCAAAACGCCATATCGCATCTCATTTCTATGTTTCATGATAAGATATAATATTCATTGCGAAGTGTCATGTACACCTCGTATTCACTACAAAAGAATGTAAATGCGACACTTCCTTGCTGGGAAATAGCGTAATCAGATGTCTACGTATCGTGGCAATAGAGTTCTAATGCTACTTAAATCGCGATATCGCATCTCATGTCTATGTTTCGTGATAGGATATAATATTCATTGCGAAGTGTCATGCATACCTCGTATTCACTTCAAAAGAATGTAAATGCGACTATTGCTTGCTAGGAAGTAGCGTTTGCAGATGTCTACGTATAGTAGCAATAGAGTTCTAATGCTTCTCAAAACGCCATATCGCATCTCATTTCTATGTTTCATGATAAGATATAATATTCATTGCGAAGTGTCATGCACACCTCGTATTCACTACAAAAGAATGTAAATGCGACACTTCCATGCTAGGAAATAGCGTCTGCAGGTGTCTACACGTCGAGGCAATAGAGTTCTAATGCTTCCTAACGCGATATCGCATCTCACTTCTATGTTTCATGATAAGATATAATATTCATTGCGAAGTGTCATGTATACCTCGTATTCACTCCAAATGTATGTAAATGCGACACTTCCTTCCTAGGAAATAGCGTATTCAGATGTCTACGTATCGTAGCAATAGAGTTCTAATGCTACTTAAATCGCGATATCACATCTCATTTATATGTTTCGTGATAAGATATAATATTCATTGCGAAGTGTCATGTATACCTCGTATTCACTTCAAAAGAATGTAAATGCGACTATTGCTTGCTAGGAAATAGCGTTTGCAGATGTCTACGTATAGTAGCAATAGAGTTCTAATGCTTCTCAGAACGCGATATCGCATCTCATTTCTATGTTTCCTGATAAGATATGATATTCATTGCGAAGTGTCATGTACACCTCCTATTCACTCCAGACGAATGTAAATGCGACACTTCCTTGCTAGGAAATAGCGTCTGCAGATGTCTACGCATCGAGGAAATAGAGCTCTGATGCTTCTTAAAACGCAATATCGCATCTCATTTCTATGCTTCATGATAAGGCATAATATTCGTTGCGAAGTGTCATGTATACCTAGTATTCATTCCAAACGAATGTAAATGCGACACTTCCTTGCTAGGAAATAGCGTGTTCAGATGTCTACGTATCGTAGCAATAGAGTTCTAATGCTACTTAAATCGCGATATCGCATCTCATTTCTATGTTTCGTGATAAGATATAATATTCATTGCGAAGAGTCATGTATACCTCGTATCCAATTCAAAAAAAAGTAAATGCGACTATTGCTTGCTAGGAAATAGCGTTTGCAGATGTCTCCGCATCGAGGCCATAGAGTTCTAATGCTTCTTGAAACGCGATATCGCATCTCTCTTGTATGTTTCATGATAAGATATAATATTCATTGCGAAGTGTCATGTATACCTCGCATTCACTCCAAACGAATGTAAATGCGACACTTCCTTGCTAGGAAATAGCGTATTCGGATGTCCACGTATCGTAGCAATAGAGTTCTAATGCTACTTAAATCGCGATATCGCTTCTCATTTCTATGTTTCGTGATAAGATATAATATTCATTGCGAAGTGTCATGTACACCTCGTATTCACTACAAAACAATGTAAATGCGACACTTCCATGCTAGGAAATAGCGTCTGCAGGTGTCTATGCGTCGAGGCAATAGAGTTCTAATGCTTCCTAAAAAGCGATATCGCATCTCATTTCTATGTTTCGTGATAAGATATAATATTCATTGCGAAGTGTCATGTACACCTCGTATTCACTTAAAAGAATGTAAATGCGACACTTCCGTGCTAGGAAATAGCGCTGTGCAGATGTCTACGAGTCGAGGCAATAGAGTTCTAATGCTTCTTAAAAAGCGGTATCGCATGTCACTTCTATGTTTCATGATAATTTATAATATTCATTGCGAAGTGTCATGTATACCTCGTATTGACTTCAAAAGAATGTAAATGCGACTATTCCTTGCTAGGAAATAGCGTTTGCAGATGCCTACGTATCGTAGCAATAGAATTCTAATGCTACTTAAATCGCGATATCGCATCTCATTTGTATGTTTCGTGATAAGATATAATATACATTGCGAAGTCCCATGTATACCTCGTATTCACTTCAAAAGAATGTATGTGCGACACTTCCATACTAAGAAATAGCGTTTGCAGATGTCTCCGCATCGAGGCCATAGAGTTCTAATGCTTCTTAAAACGCGATATCGAATCTCTCTTCTATGTTTCATGATAAGATATAATATTCATTGCGAAGTGTCATGTTTACCTCGCATTCACTACAAAAGAATGTAAATGCGGCACTTCCATGCTAGGAAATAGCGTCTGCAGATGTCTACGCGTCGAGGCATTAGAGTTCTAATGCTTCTTAAAACGCGATATCGCACCTCGCTTCTATGTTTCATGATAAGATATAATATTCATTGCGAAGTGTTATGTATACATCGTATTCACTTCAAAAGAATGTAAATGCGACTATTGCTTGCTAGGAGATAGCGTTTGCAGATGTCTACGTATCGTAGCCATAGAGTTCTAATGCTACTTAGATCGGGATATCGCAACTCATTTATAAGTTTCATGATAAGATATAATATTTATTCCGAAGTGTCATGTAAACCTCGATTTCACTTCAAAAGAATGAAAATGCGACTATTGCTTGCTATGAAAGAGCGTTTGCAGATGTCTACGTATCGTAGCAATAGAGTTCTAATGCTTCTCAAAACGCGATATCGCATCTCATATCTATGTTTCCTGATAAGATATAATATTCATTGCGAAGTGTCATGTATTCCTCGTATCCACTTCAAAAGAATGAAAATGCGATTATTGTTTGCTAGGAAATAGCGTTTGCACATGTCTACGTACCGTAGCAATAGCGTTCTAATGCTACTTATATCGCCATATCACATCTCATTTCTATGTTTCGTGATAAGATATAATATTCATTGCGAAGTCTCATGTATACCTCCTATTCACTTCAAAAGAATGTAAATGAGACACTTCGATGCTAGGAAATAGCGTCTGCAGATGTCTCCGCATCGAGACCATAGATTTCTAATGCTTCTTAAAACGCGATATCGCATCTCTCTTCTATGTTTCATGATAAGATATAATATTCATTGCGAAGTGTCATGTACACCTCGTATTCACTAAAAAACAATGTAAATGCGACAATTCCATGCTAGGAAATAGCGTCTGCAGGTGTCTATGCGTCGGGGCAATAGAGTTCTAATGCTTCTTAAAAAGCGATATCGCATCTCATTTCTATGTTTCGTGATAAGATATAATATTCATTGCGAAGTGTCATGTACACCTCGTATTCACTTAAAAGAATGTAAATGCGACACTTCCGTGCTAGGAAATAGCGCTGTGCAGATGTCTACGCGTCGAGGCAATAGAGTTCTAATGCTTCTTAAAAAGCGGTATCGCATGTCACTTCTATGTTTCATGATAATTTATAATATTCATTGCGAAGTGTCATGTATACCTCGTATTGACTTCAAAAGAATGTAAATGCGACTATTCCTTGCTAGGAAATAGCGTTTGCAGATGCCTACGTATCGTAGCAATAGAATTCTAATGCTACTTAAATCGCGATATCGCATCTCATTTGTATGTTTCGTGATAAGATATAATATACATTGCGAAGTCCCATGTATACCTCGTATTCACTTCAAAAGTATGTATGTGCGACACTTCCATACTAAGAAATAGCGTTTGCAGATGTCTCCGCATCGAGGCCATAGAGTTCTAATGCTTCTTAAAACGCGATATCGAATCTCTCTTCTATGTTTCATGATAAGATATAATATTCATTGCGAAGTGTCATGTTTACCTCGCATTCACTACAAAAGAATGTAAATGCGACACTTCCATGGTAGGAAATAGCGTCTGCAGATGTCTACGCGTCGAGTCATTAGAGTTCTAATGCTTCTTAAAACGCGATATCGCACCTCACTTCTATGTTTCATGATAAGATATAATGTTCATTGCGAAGTGTTATGTATACATCGTATTCACTTCAAAAGAATGTAAATGCGACTATTGCTTGCTTGCTAGGAGATAGCGTTTGCAGATGTCTACGTATCGTAGCCATAGAGTTCTAATGCTACTTAGATCGGGATATCGCAACTCATTTATATGTTTCATGATAAGATATAATATTTATTCCGAAGTGTCATGTAAACCTCGATTTCACTTCAAAAGAATGAAAATGCGACTATTGCTTGCTATGAAAGAGCGTTTGCAGATGTCTACGTAACGTAGCAATAGAGTTCTAATGCTTCTCAAAACGCGATATCGCATCTCATATCTATGTTTCCTGATAAGATATAATATTCATTGCGAAG
This sequence comes from Xylocopa sonorina, assembly GCF_050948175.1. Classification (NCBI taxonomy): domain Eukaryota; kingdom Metazoa; phylum Arthropoda; class Insecta; order Hymenoptera; family Apidae; genus Xylocopa; species Xylocopa sonorina. Next base: position 498,326 of record NW_027490208.1, on the reverse strand, counting down.
TGTCATGTATTCCTCGTATCCACTTCAAAAGAATGAAAATGCGATTATTGTTTGCTAGGAAATAGCGTTTGCAGATGTCTACGTATCGTAGCAATAGCGTTCTAATGCTACTTATATCGCCATATCACATCTCATTTCTATGTTTCGTGATAAGATATAATATTCATTGCGAAGTCTCATGTATACCTCCTATTCACTTCGAAAGAATGTAAATGAGACACTTCGATGCTAGGAAATAGCGTCTGCAGATGTCTCCGCATCGAGACCATAGATTTCTAATGCTTCTTAAAACGCGATATCGCATCTCTCTTCTATGTTTCATGATAAGATATAATATTCATTGCGAAGTGTCATGTACACCTCGTATTCACTACAAAACAATGTAAATGCGACACTTCCATGCTAGGAAATAGCGTCTGCAGATGTCTATGCGTCGAGGCAATAGAGTTCTAATGCTTCTTAAAAAGCGATAACGCATGTCACTTCTATGTTTCATGATAATTTATAATATTCATTGCGAAGTGTCATGTATTCCTCGTATGCACTTCAAAAGAATGAAAATGCGATTATTGTTTGCTAGGAAATAGTGTTTGCAGATGTCTACGTATCGTAGCAATAGCGTTCTAATGCTACTTATATCGCCATATCACATCTCATTTATATGTTTCGTGATAAGAAATAATATTCATTGCGAAGTGTCATGTATACCTCGTATTCACTTCAAATGAATGTAAGTGCGACACTTCCATGCTAGGAAATAGCGTTTGCAGATGTCTCCGCATCGAGGCCATAGAGTTATAATGCTTCTTAAAACGCGATATCGCACCTCACTTCTATGTTTCATGATAAGATATAATATTCATTGCGTAGTGTTATGTATACATCGTATTAACTTCAAACGAATGTAAATGCGACTATTGCTTGCTAGGAGATAGCGTTTGCAGATGTCTACGTATCGTAGCCATAGTGTTCTAATGCTACTTAAATCGGGATATCGCAACTCATTTATATGTTTCATGATAAGATATAATATTTATTCCGAAGTGTCATGTAAACCTCGATTTCACTTCAAAAGAATGAAAATGCGACTATTGCTTGCTATGAAAGATCGTTTGCAGATGTCTACGTATCGTAGCCATAGTGTTCTGATGCTACTTAAATCGGGATATCGCAACTCATTTATATGTTTCATGATAAGATATAATATTTATTCCGAAGTGTCATGTAAACCTCGATTTCACTTCAAAAGAATGAAAATGCGACTATTGCTTGCTATGAAAGATCGTTTGCAGATGTCTACGTATCGTAGCAATAGAGTTCTAATGCTTCTCAAAACGCGATATCGCATCTCATATCTGTGTTTCCTGATAAGATATAATATTCATTGCGAAGTGTCATGTATTCCTCGTATTCACTTCAAAAGAATGTAAATGCGATTATTGCTTGCTAGGAAATAGCTTTTGCAGATGTCTACGTATCGTAGCAATAGCGTTCTAATGCTACTTATATCGCCATATCACATCTCATTTATATGTTTCGTGATAAGATATAATATTCATTGCGAAGTGTCATGTATACCTCGTATTCACTTCAAATGAATGTAAGTGCGACACTTCCATGCTAGGAGATAGCGTTTGCAGATGTCTCCGCATCGAGGCCATAGAGTTCTAATGCTTCTTAGAACGCGATATCGCATCTCATTTCTATTTTTCGTGATAAGATATAATATTCATTGCGAAGTCTCATGTATACCTCCTATTCACTTCAAAAGAATGTAAATGAGACACTCCGATGCTAGGAAATAGCGTCTGCAGATGTCTCCGCATCGAGACCATAGAGTTCTAATGCTTCTTAAAACGCGATATCGCATCTCTCTTCTATGTTTCATGATAAGATATAATATTCATTGCGAAGTGTCATGTATACCTCGTATTCTCTTCAAACGAATGTAAATGCGACACTTCCTTGATAGGAAATGGCGTTTTCAGATGTCTACGTATCGTAGCAAAAGAGTTCTAATGCTACTTAAATCGCGATATCGCATTTCATTTCTGTGTTTCGTGATAAGATATAATATTAATTGCGAAGTCTCATGTATACCTCGTATTCACTTCAAAAGAATGTAAATGAGACACTTCGATGCTAGGAAATAGCGTTTGCAGATGTCAACGTATCGTAGCAATAGCGTTCTAATGCTACTTATATCCCGATATCACATCTCATTTATATGTTTCGTGATAAGATATAATATTCATTGCGAAGTGTCATGTGTACCTCGTATTCACTTCAAAAGAATGTAAATGCGACGTTTACATTCTTGGGAATATCGTTTGCAGATGTCCCATTATCGTAGCAAAAGGGTCCTAATACTTCTTAAAACGAGATGTCGCATTTCATTTCTATGTTTCGTGATAAGATGTAATATTCATTGCGATATGTCATGTATACCTCGTATTCACTCCAAACGGATGTAAATGCGACACTTCCTTGCTAGGGCATAGCGTTTGCAGATGCCTACGTATCGTAGCAATAGAGTTCTAATGCTTCTTAGATCGCGATATCGCATCTCATTTCTATGTTTCGTGATAAGTTATAATATTCATCCCGAAGTGTCATGTAAACCTCGTATTCACTCCAAACGAATGTGAATGCGACACTTCCTTGCTAGGAAATAGCGTATTCAGATGTCTACGTATCGTAGCAATAGAGTTCTAATGCTACTTAAATCGCGATATCGCTTCTCATTTCTATGTTTCGTGATAAGATATAATATTCATTGCGAAGTGTCATGTACACCTCGTATTCACTACAAAACAATGTAAATGCGACACTTCCATGCTAGGAAATAGCGTCTGCAGATGTCTATGCGTCGAGGCAATAGAGTTCTAATGCTTCTTAAAAAGCGATAACGCATGTCACTCCTATGTTTCATGATAATTTATAATATTCATTGCGAAGTGTCATGTATACCTCGTATTGACTTCAAAAGAATGTAAGTGCGACTATTCCTTGCTAGAAAATAGCGTTTGCAGTTGCCTACGTATCGTAGGAATAGAATTCTAATGCTACTTAAATCGCGATATCGCATCTCATTTGTATGTTTCGTGATAAGATATAATATTCATTGCGAAGTGTCATGTACACCTCGTATTCACTTAAAAGAATGTAAATGCGACACTTCCGTGCTAGGAAATAGCGCTGTGCAGATGTCTACGCGTCGAGGCAATAGAGTTCTAATGCTTCTTAAAACGCGATATCGAATCTCTCTTCTATGTTTCATGATAAGATATAATATTCATTGCGATGTGTCATGTATACCTCGCATTCACTACAAAAGAATGTAAATGCGACACTTCCATGCTAGGAAATAGCGTCCGCAGATGTCTACGCGTCGAGGCATTAGAGTTCTAATGCTTCTTAAAACGCGATATCGCACCTCACTTCTATGTTTCATGATAAGATATAATATTCATTGCGAAGTGTCATGTATACATCGTATTCACTTCAAAAGAATGTAAATGCGACTATTGCTTGCTAGGAGATAGCGTTTGCAGATGTCTACGTATCGTAGCCATAGAGTTCTAATGCTACTTAGATCGCAATATCGCAACTCATTTATATGTTTCATGATAAGATATAATATTTATTCCGAAGTGTCATGTAAACCTCGATTTCACTTCAAAAGAATGTAAATGCGACTATTGCTTGCTAGGAAAGAGCGTTTGCAGATGTCTACGTATCGTAGCAATAGAGTTCTAATGCTTCTCAAAACGCGATATCGCATCTCATATCTGTGTTTCCTGATAAGATATAATATTCATTGCGAAGTGTCATGTATTCCTCGTATTCACTTCAAAAGAATGTAAATGCGATTATTGCTTGCTAGGAAATAGCTTTTGCAGATGTCTACGTATCGTAGCAATAGCGTTCTAATGCTACTTATATCGCCATATCACATCTCATTTATATGTTTCGTGATAAGATATAATATTCATTGCGAAGTGTCATGTATACCTCGTATTCACTTCAAATGAATGTAAGTGCGACACTTCCATGCTAGGAGATAGCGTTTGCAGATGTCTCCGCATCGAGGCCATAGAGTTCTAATGCTTCTTAGAACGCGATATCGCATCTCATTTCTATGTTTCGTGATAAGATATAATATTCATTGCGAAGTCTCATGTATACCTCCTATTCACTTCAAAAGAATGTAAATGAGACACTCCGATGCTAGGAAATAGCGTCTGCAGATGTCTCCGCATCGAGACCATAGAGTTCTAATGCTTTTTAAAACGCGATATCGCATCTCTCTTCTATGTTTCATGATAAGATATAATATTCATTGCGAAGTGTCATGTATACCTCGTATTCTCTTCAAACGAATGTAAATGCGACACTTCCTTGATAGGAAATGGCGTTTTCAGATGTCTACGTATCGTAGCAAAAGAGTTCTAATGCTACTTAAATCGCGATATCGCATTTCATTTCTGTGTTTCGTGATAAGATATAATATTAATTGCGAAGTCTCATGTATACCTCGTATTCACTTCAAAAGAATGTAAATGAGACACTTCGATGCTAGGAAATAGCGTTTGCAGATGTCAACGTATCGTAGCAATAGCGTTCTAATGCTACTTATATCCCGATATCACATCTCATTTATATGTTTCGTGATAAGATATAATATTCATTGCGAAGTGTCATGTGTACCACGTATTCACTTCAAAAGAATGTAAATGCGACGTTTACATTCTTGGGAATATCGTTTGCAGATGTCCCATTATCGTAGCAAAAGGGTCCTAATGCTTCTTAAAACGAGATGTCGCATTTCATTTCTATGTTTCGTGATAAGATGTAATATTCATTGCGATATGTCATGTATACCTCGTATTCACTCCAAACGGATGTAAATGCGACACTTCCTTGCTAGGGCATAGCGTTTGCAGATGCCTGCGTATCGTAGCAATAGAGTTCTAATGCTTCTTAGATCGCGATATCGCATCTCATTTCTATGTTTCGTGATAAGTTATAATATTCATCCCGAAGTGTCATGTAAACCTCGTATTCACTCCAAACGAATGTGAATGCGACACTTCCTTGCTAGGAAATAGCGTATTCAGATGTCTACGTATCGTAGCAATAGAGTTCTAATGCTACTTAAATCGCGATATCGCTTCTCATTTCTATGTTTCGTGATAAGATATAATATTCATTGCGAAGTGTCATGTACACCTCGTATTCACTACAAAACAATGTAAATGCGACACTTCCATGCTAGGAAATAGCGTCTGCAGATGTCTATGCGTCGAGGCAATAGAGTTCTAATGCTTCTTAAAAAGCGATAACGCATGTCACTCCTATGTTTCATGATAATTTATAATATTCATTGCGAAGTGTCATGTATACCTCGTATTGACTTCAAAAGAATGTAAGTGCGACTATTCCTTGCTAGAAAATAGCGTTTGCAGTTGCCTACGTATCGTAGGAATAGAATTCTAATGCTACTTAAATCGCGATATCGCATCTCATTTGTATGTTTCGTGATAAGATATAATATTCATTGCGAAGTGTCATGTACACCTCGTATTCACTTAAAAGAATGTAAATGCGACACTTCCGTGCTAGGAAATAGCGCTGTGCAGATGTCTACGCGTCGAGGCAATAGAGTTCTAATGCTTCTTAAAACGCGATATCGAATCTCTCTTCTATGTTTCATGATAAGATATAATATTCATTGCGATGTGTCATGTATACCTCGCATTCACTACAAAAGAATGTAAATGCGACACTTCCATGCTAGGAAATAGCGTCCGCAGATGTCTACGCGTCGAGGCATTAGAGTTCTAATGCTTCTTAAAACGCGATATTGCACCTCACTTCTATGTTTCATGATAAGATATAATATTCATTGCGAAGTGTCATGTATTCCTCGTATTCACTTCAAAAGAATGTAAACGCGACTATTGCTTGCTAGGAGATAGCGTTTGCAGATGTCTACGTATCGTAGCCATAGAGTTCTAATGCTACTTAGATCGCAATATCGCAACTCATTTATATGTTTCATGATAAGATATAATATTTATTCCGAAGTGTCATGTAAACCTCGATTTCACTTCAAAAGAATGTAAATGCGACTATTGCTTGCTAGGAAAGAGCGTTTGCAGATGTCTACGTATCGTAGCAATAGAGTTCTAATGCTTCTCAAAACGCGATATCGCATCTCATATCTGTGTTTCCTGATAAGATATAATATTCATTGCGAAGTGTCATGTATTCCTCGTATTCACTTCAAAAGAATGTAAATGCGATTATTGCTTGCTAGGAAATAGCTTTCGCAGATGTCTACGTATAGTAGCAATAGCGTTCTAATGCTACTTATATCGCCATATCACATCTCATTTATATGTTTCGTGATAAGATATAATATTCATTGCGAAGTGTCATGTATACCTCGTATTCACTTCAAATGAATGTAAGTGCGACACTTCCATGCTAGGAGATAGCGTTTGCAGATGTCTCCGCATCGAGGCCATAGAGTTCTAATGCTTCTTAGAACGCGATATCGCATCTCATTTCTATGTTTCGTGATAAGATATAATATTCATTGCGAAGTCTCATGTATACCTCCTATTCACTTCAAAAGAATGTAAATGAGACACTCCGATGCTAGGAAATAGCGTCTGCAGATGTCTCCGCATCGAGACCATAGAGTTCTAATGCTTCTTAAAACGCGATATCGCATCTCTCTTCTATGTTTCATGATAAGATATAATATTCATTGCGAAGTGTCATGTATTCCTCGTATTCACTTCAAAAGAATGTAAATGCGATTATTGCTTGCTAGGAAATAGCGTTTTTAGATGTCTACGTATCGTAGCAATAGCGTTCTAATGCTACTTATATCGCCATATCACATCTCATTTATATGTTTCGTGATAAGATATAATATTCATTGCGAAGTCTCATGTATACCTCGTATTCACTTCAAATGAATGTAAGTGTGACACTTCCATGCTAGGAAGTAGCGTTTGCAGATGTCTCCGCATCGAGGCCATCGAGTTCTAATTCTTCTTAGAACGCGATATCGCATCTCATTTCTATGTTTCGTGATAAGATATAATATTCATTGCGAACTGTCATGTATACCTCGTGTTCACTTCAAAAGAATGTAAGTGCGACTATTGCTTGCTAGGAAATAGCGTTTGCAGGTATCTCCGCATCGAGGCAATAGGGTTCTAATGCTTCCTAAGACGCGATATCGCATCCCACTTTTATGTTACATGATAAGATATGATGTTCATTGCGCAGTGTCATGTATACCTCGTATTCACTTCAAAAGAATGTAAATGCGACTATTCCTTGTTAGGAAATAGCGTTTGCAGATGCCTACGTATCGTAGCAATAGAGTTCTAATGCTACTTAAATCGCGATATCGCATCTCATTTCTGTGTTTCGTGATAAGATGTAATATTCATTGCGAAGTGTCATGTGTACCTCGTATTCACTTCAAAAGAATGTAAATGCGACGTTTGCATCCTTGGGAATATCGTTTGCAGATGTCTACGTATCGTAGCAATAGAGTTCTAATGCCTCTCAAAACGCGATATCGCATCTCATTTCTATGCTTCATGATAAGATATAATATACATTGCGAAGTGTCACGTATACCTCGTATTCACTCCAAACGAATGTAAATGCGACACTTCCTAGCTAGGAAATAGCGTATTCAGATGTCTACGTATCGTTGCAATAAAGTTCTAATGCTACATAAATCGCGATTTCGCATCTCATTTCTATGTTTCGTGATAAGATACAATATTCATTGCGAAGTGTCATGTATACCTCGTATTCACTTCAAAAGAATGTAAATGTGACTATTGCTTGCTAGGAAATAGCGTTTGCAGATGTCAACGTATCGTAGCAATAGCGTTCTAATGCTTCTTATATCCCGATATCACATCTCATTTATATGTTTCGTGATAAGATATAATATTCATTGCGAAGTGTCATGTGTACCTCGTATTCACTTCAAAAGAATGTAAATGCGACGTTTACATTCTTGGGAATATCGTTTGCAGATGTCCCATTATCGTAGCAAAAGGGTCCTAATGCTTCTTAAAACGAGATGTCGCATTTCATTTCTATGTTTCGTGATAAGATGTAATATTCATTGCGATATGTCATGTATACCTCGTATTCACTCCAAACGGATGTAAATGCGACACTTCCTTGCTAGGGCATAGCGTTTGCAGATGCCTACGTATCGTAGCAATAGAGTTCTAATGCTTCTTAGATCGCGATATCGCATCTCATTTCTATGTTTCGTGATAAGTTATAATATTCATCCCGAAGTGTCATGTAAACCTCGTATTCACTCCAAACGAATGTGAATGCGACACTTCCTTGCTAGGAAATAGCGTATTCAGATGTCTACGTATCGTAGCAATAGAGTTCTAATGCTACTTAAATCGCGATATTGCATCTCATTTCTATGTTTCGTGATAAGATATAATATTCATTGCGAAGTGTCATGTATACCTCGTATTCACTTCAAAAGAATGTAAATGCGACTATTGCTTGCAAGGAAATAGCGAATTCAGATGTCTACATATCGTAGCAATAGATTTCTAATGCTACTTAAATCGCGATATCGAATCTCATTTCTGCGTTTCGTGATAAGATGTAATACTCATTGCGAAGTGTCATGTACACCTCGTATTCACTTCAAAAGAATGTAAATGCAACACTTCCTTGCTAGGGCATAGCGTTTGCAGATGTCTACGTATCGTAGCAATAGAGTTCTAATGCTTCTTAGATCGCGATATCGCATCTCACTTCTATGTTTCATGATAAGATACAATATTCATTGCGAAGTGACATGTATACCTCGTATTCACTTCAAACGAATGTAAATGCGACACTTCCATGCTAGGAAATAGCGTCTGCAGATGCCTACGCGTCGAGGCAATAGAGTTCGAATGCTTCTTAAAATGCGATATCGCATCTCACTTCTATGTTTCATGATAGGATATAATATTCATTGCGAAGTGTCATGTATACCTCGTATTCACTTCAAAAGAATGTAAATGCGACTATTCCTTGTTAGGAAATAGCGTTTGCAGATGCCTACGTATCGTAGCAATAGAGTTCTAATGCATCGTAGATCGCGATATCGCATCTCATTTCTATGTTTCGTGATAAGTTATAATATTCATTCCGAAGTGTCATGTATACCTCGTATTCACTTCAAAAGAATGTAAATGCGACTATTCTTTGCTAGGGCATAGCGTTTGCAGATGCCTACGTATCGTAGCAATAGAGTTCTAATGCTTCTTAGATCGCGATATCGCATCTCATTTCTATGTTTCGTGATAAGTTATAATATTCATCCCGAAGTGTCATGTAAACTTCGTATTCACTCCAAACGAATGTGAATGCGACACTTCCTTGCTAGGAAATAGCGTATTCAGATGTCTACGTATCGTAGCAATAGAGTTCTAATGCTACTTAAATCGCGATATCGCATCTCATTTCTATGTTTCGTGATAAGATATAATATTCATTGCGAAGTGTCATGTATACCTCGTATTCACTTCAAAAGAATGTAAATGCGACTATTGCTTGCTAGGAAATAGCGAATTCAGATGTCTACGTATCGTAGCAATAGATTTCTAATGCTACTTAAATCGCGATATCGCATCTCATTTCTGTGTTTCGTGATAAGATGTAATACTCATTGCGAAGTGTCATGTACACCTCGTATTCACTTCAAAAGAATGTAAATGCAACACTTCCATGCTAGGAAATAGCGTCTGTAGATATCTACGCGTCGAGGCAATAGAGTTCTAATACTTCTTAAAACGCGATATCGCATTTCACTTCTATGTTTCATGATAAGATACAATATTCATTGCGAAGTGTTGTGTATACCTCGTATTCACTTCAAGCGAATGTAAATGCGACACTTCCTTGCTAGGATATAGCGTATTCAGATGTCTACGAACCGTAGCAATAGAGTACTAATGCTACTTAAATCGCGATATCGCATCTCATTTCTATATTTCGTGATAAGATATAATATTCATTGCGAAGTGTCATGTATACCTCGTATTCACTTCAAAAGAATGTAAATGCGACTATTGCTTCCTAGGAAATAGCGATTTCAGATGTCTACGTATCGTAGCAATAGATTTCCGATGCTACTTAAATCGCGATATCGCATCTCATTTCTGTGTTTCGTGATAAGATGTAATACTCATTGCGAAGTGTCATGTACACCTCGTATTCACTTCAAAAGAATGTAAGTGCAACACTTCCATGCTAGGAAATAGCGTCTGTAGATGTCTACGCGTCGAGGCAATAGAGTGCTAATGCTTCTTAAAACGCGATATCGCATCTCACTTTTATGTTTCTTGATAAGATATAATATTCATTGCGAAGTGTCATGTATAAATCGTATTCACTACAAGCGAATGCAAATGCGACACTTCCTTGCTAGGATATAGCGTATTCAGATGTCTGCGAATCGTAGCAATAGAGTTCTAATGCTACTTAAATCGCGATATCGCATCTCATTTCTGTGTTTCGTGATAAGATGTAATACTCATTGCGAAGTGTCATGTACACCTCGTATTCACTTCAAAAGAATGTAAATGCAACACTTCCATGCTAGGAAATAGCGTCTGTAGATGTCTACACGTCGAGGCAATGGAGTGCTAATGCTTCTTAAAACGCGATGTCGCATCTCACTTCTATGTTTCTTGATAAGATATAATATTCATTGCGAAGTGTCATGTATAAATCGTATTCACTACAAAAAAATGTAAATGCGACACTTCCATGCTAGGAAATAGCATCTGCAGATGCCTACGCGTCGAGGCAATAGAGTTCGAATGCTTCTTAAAATGCGATATCGCATCTCACTTCTATGTTTCATGATAGGATATAATATTCATTGCGAAGTGTCATGTATACCTCGTATTCACTTCAAGAGAATGTAAATGCGACTATGCCTTGTTAGGAAATAGCGTTTGCAGATGCCTACGTATCGTAGCAATAGAGTTCTAATGCATCGCAGATCGCAATATCGCATCTCATTCCTATGTTTCGTGATAAGTTATAATATTCATTCCGAAGTGTCATGTATACCTCGAGTTCCCTTCAAAGGAATGTAAATGGGACACTTCCATGCTAGGAAATAGCGTTTGCAGATATCTGCGCATCGAGGCAATAGGGCTCTAATGCTTCTTGAAACGCGATATCGCATCTCACTTCTATGTTTCATTATAAGATATAATATTCATTGCGAAGTGTCATGTATACCTCGTATTCACTTCAAAAGAATGTAAGTGCGACTATTCCTTGCTAGGGCATAGCGTTTGCAGATGCCTACGTATCGTAGGAATAGAGTTCTAATGCTTCTTAGATCGCGATATCGCATCTCATTTCTATGTTTCGTGAGAAGTTATAATATTCATCCCGAAGTGTCATGTAAACCTCGTATTCACTCCAAACGAATGTGAATGCGACACTTCCTTGCTAGGAAATAGCGTATTCAGATGTCTACATATCGTAGCAATAGAGTTCTAATGCTACTTAAATCGCGATATCGCATCTCATTTCTGTGTTTCGTGATAAGATATAATATTCATTGCGAAGTGTCATGTATACCTCGTATTCACTTCAAAAGAATGTAAATGCGACTATTGCTTGCTAGGAAATAGCGAATTCAGATGTCTACGTATCGTAGCAATAGATTTCTAATGCTACTTAAATCGCGATATCGCATCTCATTTCTGTGTTTCGTGATAAGATGTAATACTCATTGCGAAGTGTCATGTACACCTCGTATTCACTTCAAAAGAATGTAAATGCAACACTTCCATGCTAGGAAATAGCGTCTGTAGATATCTGCGCATCGAGGCAATAGGGATCTAATGCTTCTTGAAACGCGATATCGCATCTATCTTCTATGTTTCATTATAAGATATAATATTCATTGCGAAGTGTCATGTATACCTCGTACTCACTTCAAAAGAATGTAAATGCGACACTTCCATGCTACGAAATAGCGTTTGCAGATGTCTACGCGTCGAAGCAATAGAGTTCTAATGCTTCTTAAAACGCGATACCGCATCTCACTTCTATGTTTCATGATAAGCTATAATATTCATTGCAAAGTGTTATGTATTCCTCGTCTACACTTCAAAAGAATGCAAATGCCACACTTCTTGGCTAGGAAATTGCGTTTGCAGATGTCTACGCATCGAAGCAATAGATTTCTAACTCTTTATAAAACGCGATATCGCATATCAGTTCTAAGTCACATGGTAAGATGTAATTTCAGTGCAACGCGTTATGTATATCTCCTCTACACTTCAAATGAATGTAAATGCATCTCTTCCTTGCTACGGAATTTCGTTTCTATATCTGAAGGTTTAGAAGCAATAGAGTTGTAATGCTTCATAAAACGCGGCTGCGCTTCTTACTTCTTTATTTCATGATAAGATGTAATATTCATAGCATCGCGTTATGTTTATCTGCTTCTGCACATGAATTGAGTGTGAACCCTACACTTTCTTGCCCGGGGATAGCGTTTCTAGATGTCCAGGTGCCGAAGCATTTAATTTGTCATGCTTCATGCACCTCAATATCGCATTTCATATAAACAGTTCAAAGTAAGTTAGAAGGTTGTAAAGCTCTATGCATCGCATTATGCTTATCTGCTTTTGTGCTTTATAATGCTCTGGGATGTGAGAAGGTCCTCAACCATCCTTAACCCCCTAAAGAGAAGTCAAAAGTCCAGCGGCCCTGCAGGTGGGCGATGGGAGCGCGGCGCGCGAGGCCCTACGCGATTTGAATGATCAGGAGGATCCCCTCAGGGACACCCAAGGGGGCGAGAAGAGGAAATCGCCGAAATCCACTGATCGATGGTCTCGAACAATACCGAAGCCTACAGCCCACTCCACCAAGGAGCCCCGAGGAGGATGCAGGAGACCCGAGGACCACCAGCGAATTCAGGGAACCTGAAGAAGAGAACGTGAGAGCTTATTCGCTAAAGCGTCCCATTTCTTGTGTCGCATATTGTATATTGTATCTTATATCGTGAAGCGAGTTATGATACCCGGTAATTTGCGGCGTGTTGCGTAGTTTCCCGTAGCCCTTGTTAGTTAAACCCACGTCGAGACCATAAATAAACATGCCGTGAGTTCAGTATCCCGCGACCCTAATTTGCGCACTCGGCTAGAAGCAGTCGAGCGAAAGAGTATTTCGAAATTCTTGCATCTTGCACCGGGTTTCCCCGGGTTGCGTGGTTTATTAGTTTTTGCTACTTCTTGAGTAGCTGGCGCCCAAAAAGTCCCAGCCTCGCAGCTTCGAAATACTTGCTGGATAGGAAATTTATTGCTCTGTACTTCGCGTTGCCGAAGCACGCGGATATTCTGTACCCCGATATAACCCCGGACTAAACTTCTGGATACCCCGTTATTATTGGTTCTATATACCTTTTTCTTGCGGATTGTAACGGGGAAAACCGTCACAGTACATAATTATACATGACTGCATAAAAAGGATGTCATATACTTTTATAATCAATGCGATATAAGAATATAAAACGATGAACTATCCACTCCCATCAGGAGTAAAAACAATGTTTGGTACGCAAAGTTCATTGCAAAATATAATCAAGCAGTTAATATATCAAATCACTGCACACAATAAATCACTGAATGTATAATGATATGAATAGTAAGAAAAACATATTTACCTGTTAGATGTTTATAAATTCAAATTTAAAAGTCCAAGTCACATTTAATATATTATTGTTTAACAAGGTGATTTAATGTTGTTTCAAATAGGCGTGCAGAACTAGCTCGTACTTCTGTCAATGTAATTTCATTCGAAAAATACAAAGGATAAGAGGAAATATTCTCCAATATATAACATATATAAATCCACGGATGCAAGAGAGAACACTCGATGTCGGTGTAACGAGACCGGGCGTCATCCTGCAGTAATCGTATAACGCCTGTTCCGAGATGGTGTAGAGAGTAAATGTGGAGGGTGAAAAGCATAAAATAACAACAATGTAACTAAAGAGAAAGAGAAAGAGACTATGTGGAAGCATTGCATTTATTAAGAGGAAATACTAGAAATATCAAACAACAGATTATATACCATACTGTAAGGGTAAGGTACAACGAAATAGACGATATCGTGAGAAAAACTAAAAAAATCGAGAAATTTAAAAAGAAATTAATAATTTAGATTGAGCGAATCAATATCAGTGATCCCGGCAAGCTTAATGGAAAACGCATAACGATGAATCGGTTAGAGTATAAGATAGATGTTGGTCGCGGTTTGAGTGACCCTGGGAATCCTTTGCCCGCATCAGGGCAGGCAGTAGGATGGTGGAGAGCCTGCCCTCCTGTTGCTTGGATCTATAGAATTCACATTCCATTGTAGAGTAGAAGCAGATAATTATAATGCTTTTCATAGAAGATTACAGCTTACTTAATTCGAAACGTTGAAATGAGATGAGTCATGGCATTGTATAATGCATTAGTACTCTATTGTCTCGACATGTAGACAATACGAAGGGCAATCCTGTTGCATGGAGCTGTAGAATTTGCATTCTTATGAAGCTTTAAAGCAGATAAGCATAGAGCTATGCATAAGAGATTACAGCATTCTTACTTTGAAACGATGAAATGGGATGCGCCAGCGCATTGCATGGAGAATTCTAGCTCGATTGCTTTAACAGACAGACACTACGGAGCGCCATGCCGTTGCATAAAATTATATAGTTCACATTCTATTGAAGACCTCTAACAGTTAAGCACAATGTTATGGACGTATGATTACAAATTCTTTGCACTGAAACGTTGAAATGAGATGCGACATCACGCTGCATGAAGTATTAGAAACGATATTCTGTTGCAAGTAAGTATAGGACTCACAACCTCCTAAGGTCTAGATGCAGACAAATGTAACATATTGCATAGAACATTGCAATTTACCATGAATCATTGAAATGACTTGCGACATCGTGTTGAATGAAGCAATAGAACTCTATTGCTCCGATAAGTAAACAAATGGAAACGCTATTTCCGAGCAAGGAAGTGTGGCATTTACATCCTTTTGGAGTGTAGACGAGGTATACATAACAATTCGCAATGAATATTATATCTTATCATGAAACATACTAATGAGATGCGATATCTCGTTTTAAGAAGCATTAGAACTCTATTGCTTCGATACGCAGACATCTGCCATCGCTATTTCCCAGCAAGGAAGTGTCGCATTTACATTCATTTGTAGTGTATGCGAGATATACATGACAGTCGACAATGAATATTATATCTTATCATGAGACACAGAAATGAGATGCGATATCGCGTTTTAGGAAGCGTTAGAACTCTACTGCTTCGATACGTAGGCATCTGCAAACGCTACTTCCTAGCAAGGAAGAGTCGCCTTGACATTCATTTGATGTGTATGCGAGGTATACATGACACTTCGCAATGAATATTATACCTTATCATGAAACATAGAAATGAGTTGCGATATCGCGTTTTCAGAAGCATTAGAACTCTATTGCATCGATACGTAGACAATTGGAAACGCTATTTCCTAGCAAGGAAGTGTCGCATTTACAATCTTTTGAAGTGTAGACGAGGCATAGATAACACTTCGCAATGAATCTTACATCTTATCATGAAACATAGAAATGAGATGCTATATCGCGTTTTAAGAAGCATTAGAACTTTATAGCTTCGACACGTGGACATCTGGAAACGCATTTCCTAGCAAAGATGTGTGGCATTTACATTATTTTGAAATATAGACGAGGTATACAGAACAATTCGCAGTGGATATAATTTATTATCATTAATCATATAAATGAGATTCGATATCGCGTTCTAAGAAGCATTAGAACTCTATTGCTTCGATACATAGACATCTGGAAACGCTATTTTCTAGCAAGGAAGTGAGGCATTTACATTCTTTTCATGTGTACGCAATGAATATTATATCTTATCATGAAACATAGAAATGAGATGCGATATCGCTATTTAAGAAGCATTAGAACTCTATTGCTTCGATACATAGACATCTGGAAACGCTATTTTCTAGAAAGGAAGTGAGGCATTTACATTCATTTCATGTGTATACGAGGTACACATAACACTTTGCAATGAATATTATATCTTATCATGAAGCATAGAAATGAAATGCGATATCGCTATTTAGGAAGCATTAGAACTCTATTGCTTCGATACGGAGACATCTCCAAACGCTATATCCTAGCAAGGAAGTGTCGCATTTACATTATTTGGAAGGGAATACGAGGTATACGTGACACCTCGCAATGAATTTTATATCTTATCATGAAACATAGAAGTGAGATGCGATATCGCGTTTTAAGAAGCGTTAGAAGTCTATTGCTACGACACGTAGACATCTGTAAACGCTATTTCCTAGCATGGAAGTGTAGCATTTACATTCTTCTGAAGTTAGTACGCGGTATACGTGACACATCGCAATGAATATTACATCTTATCACGAAACATAGAAATGAGATGCGATAACGCGATTTAAGAAGCATTAGAAAACTTTTGCTACGATACGCAGACATCTGCAAACGCTATTTAATAGCAAGGAAGTGTCGCAATTACATTCTTTTGAAGTGAATACGAGGTATACATGACACGTCGCAATGAATTTTATATCTTATCATGAAACATGGAAATGAAATGCGATATCGCGTTTTAAGAAGCGTTAGATGTCTGTTGCTTCGATATGGTGACATCTGCAAACGCAATTTCCTAGCAAGGAAGTGTCGCATTTACATTCTTTTGAAGCGAATACGAGGTATACATAACACTCTACAATGAATATTATATCTTATCACGAAACATAGAAATGAAATGCGACATCTCGTTTTAAGAAGCATTAGAACTCTATTACTACGATACGTAGTCATCTGCAAACGCTATTTCCTAGCATGGATGTTTCGCATTTACATTCTTTTGAAGTGAATACGAGATATACATGACACTTCGCAATGAATATTATATCTTATCATGAAACATAGAAGTGAGATGCGATATCGCGTTTTGAGAAGCATTAGAAACCTAATGCTTCGATACGTAGACATCTGCAAACTCTAGTTCCTAGCAGGGAAGTGTCGCAATTACATTCTTTTGAAGTGAGTACGAGGTATACATAACACTCCACAATGAATATTATATCTTGTCACGAAACATAGAAATGAAATGCGACATCTCGTTTTAAGAAGCATAAGAACTCTATTGCTAGGATACGTAGACATCTGCAAACAATATTTCCTAGCAAGGAAGTGTCACATTTACATTCTTTTGATATTAATACGAGGTATACATAACACTCTACAATGAATATTTTATCTTATCACAAGACATAGAAGTGAGATGCGATATCGCGTATTAAGAATCATTAGAACTCTATTGCTACGATGCGTAGACATCTGCAAACACTATTTTCTAGCATGCAAGTGTCGCATTTACATTCTTTTGAAGTGAATACGAGGTGTACATAACACTCCAAAATGAATGTTATATCTTATCACGAAACATAGAATTGAAATGCGACATCTCGTTTTAAGAAGCATTAGAACCCTATTGCTACGATACGTAGACATCTGCAAACGCTATTTCCTCGCATGGAAGAGTCGCATTTACATTATTTTGAAGTGAATACGATGTATACATGACACTTCGCAATGAATATTATATCATATCATGAAACATAGAAGTGAGATGCGATATCGCGTTTTAGGAAGCATTAGAACTCTATTGCTACGATACGTAGACATCTGCAAACGCTATTTCCTAGCAAGGAAGCGTCGCATTTACATTATTTTGAAGTGAATACGAGATATACATGACACTTCCCAATGAATATTATATCTTATCATGAAACATAGGAATGAGGTGCTATATCGCGTTTCGAGAAGCATTAGAACTCTATTGCTAATATACGTAGACATCTGCAAACTCTATTTCCTAGCAAGGAAATGTCGCATATACATTCCATTGAATTGAATACGAGGTATACATGGCACTTCGCAATGGATATTATTTCTTATCATGAAACGTACAAGTGAGATGCGATATCGCGTTCTAAGAAGCATTGGAACTCTATTGCTACGATACGTAGACATCTGCAAAGGCTATTTCCTAGCATGGAAGGGTCGCGTTTACATTCCTTTGAAGTGAATACGAGGTATACATAACACTCCATAATGAATATTATATCTTATCATGAAACATAGCTGTGAGATGCGATATCGCGTTTTAAGAAGCATCACAATTCTATTGCTACGATACGTAGACATCTGCAAACGCTATTTCCTAGCATGGACATGCCGCATTTATATTCTTTTGAATTTAATACGAGGTATACATGACACATCGCAATGAATATTATATCTTATCATGAAACATAGAAGTGAGATGCGATATCGCGTTTTAAGAAGCGTTAGAACTCTATTGCTACGATACGTAGACATCTGCAAACAATATTTCCTAGCAAGGAAGTGTCGCATTTACATTCTTTTGATATTAATACGAGGTATACATAACATTCTGCAATGAATATTTTGTGTTATCACGAAACATAGAAGTGAAATGCGATATCGCGATTTAAGAAGCGCTAGAACTCTATTGCTACGATGCGTAGACATCTGGAAATGTTATTTCCTAGCAAGGAAGTGTCGCATTTACATTCTTTTGAAGTGAATACGAGGTATACATAATACTCCACAATGAATATTATATCTTATCACGAAACATAGAAATGAAATACGACATCTAGTTTTAAGAAGCATTAGTACACTATTGCTGTGATACGTAGACATCTGCAAACGCTATTTCCTAGCATGGAAGTGTCGCATTTACATTCTTTTGAAGTGAATACGAGGTATACATGACACTTCGCAATGAATATTATATCTTATCATGAAGCATAGAAGTGAGATGCGTTATCGCGTTTTAAGAAGCGTTAGAACTCTATTGCTACGATACGTAGTCATCTGCAAACAATATTTCCTAGCAAGGAAGTGTCGCATTTACATTCTTTTGATATTAATACGAGGTATACATAACACTCTACAATGAATATTTTATCTTATCACCAAACATAGAAGTGAGATGCGATATCGCGATTTAAGAAGCGCTAGAACTCTATTGCTACGATGCGTAGACATCTGCGAACACTATTTTCTAGCATGGAAGTGTCGCATTTACATTCTTTTGAAGTGAATACGAGGTATACATAACACTCCAAAATGAATATTATATCTTATCACGAAACATAGAATTGAAATGCGACATCTCGTTTTATGAAGCATTAGAACACTATTGCTACGATACGTAGACATCTGCAAACGCTATTTCCTCGCATGGAAGTGTCGCATTTACATTCTTTTGAAGTGAATACGATGTATACATGACACTTCGCAATGAATATTATATCATATCATGAAACATAGAAGTGAGATGCGATATCGCGTTTTAGGAAGCATTAGAACTCTATTGCTACGATACGTAGACATCTGCAAACGCTATTTCCTAGCAAGGAAGTGTCGCATTTACATTATTTTGAAGTGAATACGAGATATACATGACACTTCGCAATGAATATTATATCTGATCATGAAACATAGAAGTGAGATGCGACATCGCGTTTTGAGAAGCAGTAGAACCCTATTGCTTCGATTCGTAGACATCTGCAAAATCTACTTCCTGGCAGGGAAGTGTCGCAATTACATTCTTTTGAAGTGAATACGAGGTATACATGACACTTCATAATGAATATTATATCTTATCATGAAACATAGAAGTGAGATGCGATATTGCGTTCTAAGAAGCATTAGAACTCTATTGCTACGATACGTAGACATCTGCAAACGCTATTTCCTAGCAAGGAAGTGTCGCATTTACATTCTTCTGAAGTGAATACGAGGTATACATGACACTTCGCAATGAATATTATATCTGATCATGCAACATAGGAGTGAGATGCGACATCGCGTTTTGAGAAGCAGTAGAACCCTATTGCTTCGATTCGTAGACATCTGCAAAATCTACTTCCTGGCAGGGAAGTGTCGCAATTACATTCTTTTGAAGTGAATACGAGGTATACATGACACTTCATAATGAATATTATATCTTATCATGAAACATAGAAGTGAGATGCGATATTGCGTTCTAAGAAGCATTAGAACTCTATTGCTACGTTACGTAGACATCTGCAAACGCTATTTCCTAGCATGGAAGTGTCGCATTTACATTCTTTTGAAGTGAATACGAGGTATACATAACACTTCGCAATGAATATTATATCTTATCATGAAGCATAGAAGTGAGATGTGTTATCGTGTTTTAAGAAGCGTTAGAACTCTATTGCTACGATACGTAGATATCTGCAAACAATATTTCCTAGCAAGGAAGTGTCGCATTTACATTCTTTTGATATTAATACGAGGTATACAAAACACTCTACAATGAATATTTTATCTTATCACCAAACATAAAAGTGAGATGCGATATCGCGATTTAAGAAGCGCTAGAACTCCATTGCTACGATGCGTAGACATCTGCAAAAACTATTTTCTAGCATGGAAGTGTCGCATTTACATTCTTTTGAAGTGAATACGAGGTATACATAACACTCCAAAATGAATATTATATCTTATCACGAAACATAGAATTGAAATGCGACATCTCGTTTTAAGAAGCATTAGAACTCTATTGCTACGATACGTAGACATCTGCAAACGCTATTTCCTCGCATGTGTAACGTCCGGCGTGCCGCCTTCCACCCCCCAGCGCCACCCACAGCATCCGGCAGCGACGCATCTACCGCCAGCCGCATCCAAGTGCGTGGAAAGAGCGCCTTCACACACGGGAAAGCAGACCGAACGCCGAGCTAAGGCAGCCAGATATCCACGAGCACCCAGGAGATCGACCGTACGACCGCGCGACGATGCGCGCTATCGCCAGAGTTGGGAGACATGCAGCCTCCAGCCGCACGAACAGATCACCGAGCATCTCACCGATTCGCCTACGCCATCCTCCCATTATTCTTATTTTGATAATGTATATTCATAAGAACGTCCTAGAATTAAGTACACGACACAACTAATGTACATACGCAAACAACACACACATAGTTCCTAATATATCTGCGAATTCTCATAGTCATAAGTTTCGATACGCCCAAGCAACCGTCCGACGCGCGCGGCTCACGCTTAACGCGAGCCGCGCCCCACTCCGACCGGCCGCCCCACTTCGCGGGCCGAGCGGCCACCCCACTCCGGGGTCCAGCGACTCGCACGCCACGCGACTCGAGGAGGTCGCGGACACGCGAGCTGAAGATCAGTTCCGATCAGTCCTTCGAACCGAGGAGTTCCAATCTCGCTCTCAATGCCTCAATCGGAGGTGTTTCTAATTCTACTTCAATTCTAGTTCAAGTCAATTCATTCCAATTCTAAACGTTAAGTCTATCTTTAACTTAGCCTTAGGGAAGTCAGTGCAAGCTTAGGTTTATATTAGAATATATTTTATTTTACCTTACATGTACAAGTTTAAATTTGATTATTATCCTCTAATTTCATTATTATCTACGAATTCTTCCACGAGCTATCGCGTGGATATCCATCATTCGAATCCAATCGCTAGTTGACCTTGGTAACCGGCTGGTTAGAGCGGACCGCCGCTTAACTTCGCCGATCCACAGCGGAAACTACGTGCGGATATAGTCGACGTTTCACACTTCTGGACCGATAGGTTAGAGCGGACCGCCGCTTATCCGATTCGTATCCGGATTGCTGGAACTAGACGCGAATGTGTCTCAATCCGAAACGTAAAGCTCGACGTGCGGGACGGAAGAATTACCTACGCCGACATATGCGCGATTACTTGGGCATCGAAGCCCTTTCGTCTCTTCGCTCGAACACCACCGTTCCAGTGGCTCTTCATCAACCTGCTCCGTCGCCTTCTTCCGGTCAAGGCAAGCCGATCAGCACAGGAAACCCGCTACGTTGGAGACTCATCCCTCTTACGATCCAGCCTCGCAGCCCTTACGCAGGGACGATTCCGGAAAGCGATCCTCGACAGCAACAGTATCTCAGGAAGGGATACTAAATTAACAACGATTCAAGACAGCAAGGGTAGGATCTTTCCTATTTACCGCGATCGCGTTTTGAAAGTGTTCGTTGTCCCACGAAAGGAACCCGGAACCCGTCGCAATTAAGCGTGCCGAGTCCGTTCTCTGACTGCGTGTCATCCGCGAATAAAACGGAAATTTTCCACCCTCGCGACGTGACACATGGAAGTGTCGCATTTACATTCTTTTGAAGTGAATACGATGTATACATGACACTTCGCAATGAATATTATATCTGATCATGAAACATAGAAATGAGATGCGACATCGCGTTTTGAGAAGCAGTAGAACCCTATTGCTTCGATACGTAGACATCTGCAAACAATATTTCCTAGCAAGGAAGTGTCGCATTTACATTCTTTTGATATTAATACGAGGTATACATAGCACTCCACAATGAATATTTTATCTTATCACGAAACATAGAAGTGAGATGCGATATCGCGATTTAAGAAGCGCTAGAACTCTATTGCTACGATGCGTAGACATCTGGAAATGATATTTCCTAGCAAGGAAGTGTCGCATTTACATTCTTTTGAAGTGAATACGAGGTATACATAATAATCCACAATGAATATTATATCTTATCTCGAAACATAGAAATGAAATACGACATCTAGTTTTAAGAAGCATTAGTACTCTATTGCTGTGATACGTAGACATCTGCAAACAATATATCCTAGCAGGGAAGTGTCGCATTTACATTCTTGTGAAGTGAAATCGAGGTATACATAACACTCCAAAATGAATATTATATCTTACCATGAGACATAGAAGTGAGATGCGATATTGCGTTTTAAGAAGCATTAGAACTCTATTGCTACGATACGTAGACATCTGCAAACGCTATTTCCTAGCATGGAAGTGTCGCATTTACATTCTTTTGAAGTGAATACGCGGTATACATGACACTTCGCACTGAATATTATATCTGATCATGAAACATAGAAATGAGATGCGACATCTCGTTTTAAGAAGCATCAGAACTCTATTGCTACGATACGTAGACATCTGCAAACGCTATTTCCTAGCATGTAAGTGTCGCATTTACATTCCTTTGAAGTGAGTACGAGGTATACATAACACTCCATTATGAATATTATATCTTATCATGAAACATAGCTGTGAGATGCGATATCGCGTTTTAAGAAGCATCACAACTCTATTGCTACAATACGTAGACATCTGCAAACGCTATTTCCTAGCACGGAAATGCCGCATTTATATTCTTTTGAATTTAAAACGAGGTATACATGACACATCGCAATGAATATTATATCTTATCATGAAACATAGAAGTGAGATGCGATATCGCGTTGTAAGAAGCGTTAGAACTCTATTGCTACGATACGTAGACATCTGCAAACAATATTTCCTAGCAAGGAAGTGTCGCATTTAGATTCTTTAGATATTAATACGAGGTATACATAACACTCTACAATGAATATTTTATCTTATCACGAAACATAGAAGTGAGATGCGATATCGCGATTTAAGAAGCGCTAGAACTCTATTGCTACGATCCGTAGACATCTGGAAATGTTATTACCCAGCAAGGAAGTGTCGCATTTACATTCTTTTGAAGTGAATACGAGGTATACATAATACTCCACAATGAATATTATATCTTATCACGAAACATAGAAATGAAATACGACATCTAGTTTTAAGAAGCATTAGTACTCTATTGCTGTGATACGTAGACATCTGCAAACAATATATCCTAGCAGGGAAGTGTCGCATTTACATTCTTGTGAAGTGAAATCGAGGTATACATGATACTTCATAGTGAATATTATATCTTATCATGAAACATAGAAGTGAGATGCGATATTGCGTTTTAAGAAGCATTAGAACTCTATTGCTACGGTACGTAGACATCTGCAAACGCTATTTCCTAGCATGGAAGTGTCGCATTTACATTCTTTTGAAGTGAATACGAGGTATACATGACACTTCGCAATGAATATTATATCTTATCATGAAACATAGAAGTGAGATGCGATTTCGCGTTTTAAGAATCATTAGTACTCTATTGTTTCGACTCGTAGTCATCTGGAAACGCTATTTCCTAGCAAGGAAGTGTCGTATTTACACCCTTTTGAAGTGAATACGAGGTATACATGACACTTCGCAATGAATATTATATCTGATCATGAAACATAGAAATGAGATGCGACATCGCGTTTTGAGAAGCATTAGAACCCTATTGCTTCGATACGTAGACATCTGCAAACTCTGCTTCCTAGCAGGGAAGTGTCGCAATTACATTCTTTTGAAGTGAATACGAGGTATACATGACACTTCGCAATAAATATTATATCTTATCATGAAACATAGAAGTGAGATGCGATGTCACGTTTTAAGAATCATTAGAACTCTATTTTTACGATACGTAGACATCTGCAAACGCTATTTCCTAGCATGGAAGTGTCGCATTTACATTCCATTGAAGTGAATACGAGGTATGCATGACACATCACAATGGATATTATATCTTATCATGAAACATAGAAATGAGATGCGACATCTCGTTTTAAGAAGTATGAGAACTCTATTGCTACGATACGTAGACATCTGCAAACGCTATTTCCTAGCATGGAAGTGTCTTATTTACAACCTTTTAAAGTGAATACGAGGTATACATGGCACTTCGCAATGAATATTATATCTTATCATGAAGCATAGAAATGAGATGCGATATCGCGATTTCAAAAGCATTAGAACTCCATTGCTACGATACGTAGACATCTGCAAACGCTATTTAATAGCAAGGAAGTGTCGCATTTACTTTCATTTGAAGTGTAGACGTGGAGTACATAACACTTCGCAACGAATCTTATATCTTATCATGAGGCATAGGAATGAGACGCGATATCGCGTTTTAAGAAGCATTAGAACTCTATTGTTTGGACACGTAGACATCTGGAAACGCTATTTCCTAGCAAGGTAGTGCCGCATTTGCTTTATTTCAATGTGAATGCGAGGTATACATGACACTTCGCAATGAATATTATATCTTATCATGAAACATAGACATGAGATGCGATATCGCGATTTAAAAAGCATTAGAAATCCATTGCTACGACACGTAGACATCTGCAAGCGCTATTTAATCGCAAGGAAGTTACGCATTTACACTCTCTGGAAGCGAATACGAGGTATACATGACACTTCGCAAAGGACATTTTATCTCATCATGAAACATAGAAATGTGATGCGACATCTCGTTCTAAGGAGCATTAGAATCCTACTGCTTCGATACGTAGACATCTGCAAACTCTGCTTCCTAGCAGGGAAGTGTCGCAATTACATTCTTTTGAAGTGAATACGAGGTATACATGACACTTCATAATGAATATTAGATCTTATCATGAAACATAGAAGTGAGATGCGACATCGCGTTTTGAGAAGCATTAGAATACTATTGCTTCGATACGTAGACATCTGCAAATGCTATTTCCTAGGAAGGAAGTGTCGCATTTACATTCTTTTGAAGTGAATACGAGGTATACATAACACTTCGCAATGAATATTATATCTTATCATGAAGCATAAATGTGAGATGCGATATTGCATTTTAAGAAGCATTAGAACTCAATTGCTACGGTACGTAGACATCTGCAAACGCTATTTCCAAGCATGAAAGTGTCGCATTTACATTCCATTGTAGTGAATACGAGGTATGCATGACACTTCGCAATGGATATTATATCTTATCATGAAACATAGAAATGAGATGCGACATCTCGTTTTAAGAAGCATGAGAACTCTATTGCTACGATACGTAGACATCTGCAAACGCTATTTCCTAGCATGGAAGTGTCTTATTTACATCCTTTTGAAGTGAATACGAGGTATACATGACACTTCGCAATGAATATTATATCTGATCATGAAGCATAGAAATGAGATGCGATATCGCGATTTCAAAAGCATTAGAACTCCATTGCTACGATACGTAGACATCTGCAAACGCTATTTAATAGCAAGGAAGTGTCGCATTTACTTTCATTTGAAGTGTAGACGTGGAGTACATAACACTTCGCAACGAATCTTATATCTTATCATGAGGCATAGGAATGAGACGCGATATCGCGTTTTAAGAAGCATTAGAACTCTATTGTTTGGACACGTAGACATCTGGAAACGCTATTTCCTAGCAAGGTAGTGCCGCATTTGCTTTATTTCAATGTGAATGCGAGGTATACATGACACTTCGCAATGAATATTATATCTTATCATGAAACATAGACATGAGATGCGATATCGCGATTTAAAAAGCATTAGAAATCCATTGCTACGACACGTAGACATCTGCAAGCGCTATTTAATCGCAAGGAAGTTACGCATTTACACTCTCTGGAAGCGAATACGAGGTATACATGACACTTCGCAAAGAACATTTTATCTCATCATGAAACATAGAAATGTGATGCGACATCTCGTTCTAAGGAGCATTAGAATCCTACTGCTTCGATACGTAGACATCTGCAAACTCTGCTTCCTAGCAGGGAAGTGTCGCAATTACATTCTTTTGAAGTGAATACGAGGTATACATGACACTTCATAATGAATATTATATCTTATCATGAAACATAGAAGTGAGATGCGACATCGCGTTTTGAGAAGCATTAGAATACTATTGCTTCGATACGTAGACATCTGCAAATGCTATTTCCTAGGAAGGAAGTGTCGCATTTACATTCTTTTGAAGTGAATACGAGGTATACATAACACTTCGCAATGAATATTATATCTTATCATGAAGCATAAATGTGAGATGCGATATTGCATTTTAAGAAGCATTAGAACTCAATTGCTACGGTACGTAGACATCTGCAAACGCTATTTCCAAGCATGAAAGTGTCGCATTTACATTCCATTGTAGTGAATACGAGGTATGCATGACACTTCGCAATGGATATTATATCTTATCATGAAACATAGAAATGAGATGCGACATCTCGTTTTAAGAAGCATGAGAACTCTATTGCTACGATACGTAGACATCTGCAAACGCTATTTCCTAGCATGGAAGTGTCTTATTTACATCCTTTTGAAGTGAATACGAGGTATACATGACACTTCGCAATGAATATTATATCTGATCATGAAACATAGAAACGAGATGCGACACCGCGTTCTGAGAAGCGTTAGAATACTATTGCTTCGATACGTAGACATCTGCAAACTCTGCTTCCTAGCAGGGAAGTGTCGCAATTACATTCTTTTGAAGTGAATACGAGGTATACATGACACTTCACAATGAATATTATATCTTATCATGAAACATAAATGTGAGATGCGATATTGCGTTTTAAGAAGCATTAGAACTCTATTGCTACGGTACGTAGACATCTGCAAACACTATTTCCTAGCATGGATGTGTCGCATTTACATTCTTTTGAAGTGAATACGAGGTATACATGACACTTCGCAATGAATATTATATCTTATCATGAAACATAGAAGTGAGATGCGATTTCGCGTTTTAAGAATCATTAGTACTCTATTGTTTCGACTCGTAGTCATCTGGAAACGCTATTTCCTAGCAAGGAAGTGTCGTATTTACACCCTTTTGAAGTGAATACGAGGTACACATGACACTTCGCAATGAATATTATATCTGATCATGAAACATAGAAATGAGATGCGACATCGCGTATTGAGAAGCATTAGAACCCTATTGCTTCGATACGTAGACATCTGCAAACTCTGCTTCCTAGCAGGGAAGTGTCGCAATTACATTCTTTTGAATTTAAAACGAGGTATACATGACACATCGCAATGAATATTATATCTTATCATGAAACATAGAAGTGAGATGCGATATCGCGTTGTAAGAAGCGTTAGAACTCTATTGCTTCGATACGTAGACATCTGCAAACAATATTTCCTAGCAAGGAAGTGTCGCATTTACATTCTTTAGATATTAATACGAGGTATACATAACACTCTACAATGAATATTTTATCTTATCACGAAACATAGAAGTGAGATGCGATATCGCGATTTAAGAAGCGCTAGAACTCTATTGCTACGATCCGTAGACATCTGGAAATGTTATTTCCCAGCAAGGAAGTGTCGCATTTACATTCTTTTGAAGTGAATACGAGGTAAACATAATACTCCACAATGAATATTATATCTTATCACGAAACATAGAAATGAAATACGACATCTAGTTTTAAGAAGCATTAGTACTCTATTGCTGTGATACGTAGACATCTGCAAACAATATATCCTAGCAGGGAAGTGTCGCATTTACATTCTTGTGAAGTGAAATCGAGGTATACATGATACTTCATAGTGAATATTATATCTTATCATGAAACATAGAAGTGAGATGCGATATTGCGTTTTAAGAAGCATTAGAACTCTATTGCTACGGTACGTAGACATCTGCAAACGCTATTTCCTAGCATGGAAGTGTCGCATTTACATTCTTTTGAAGTGAATACGAGGTATACATGACACTTCATAATGAATATTATATCCTATCATGAAACATAGAAGTGAGATGCGACATCGCGTTTTGAGAAGCATTAGAATACTATTGCTTCGATACGTAGACATCTGCAAATGCTATTTCCTAGCATGGAAGTGTCGCATTTACATTCCTTTGAAGTGAATACGAGGTATACATGACACTTTGCAATGAATATTATATCTTATCATGAAACATAGATGTGAGATGCGATATCGCGTTCTAAGAAGCATCAGAACTCTATTGCTAATATACGTAGAAATCTGCAAGCGCTATTTCCTAGCATGGAAGTGTCGCATTTACATTCCATTGAAGTGAATACGAGGTATGCATGACACTTCGCAATTGATGTTGTATCTTATCATGAAACATAGAAATGAGATGCGACATCTCGTTCTAAGAAGTATGAGAACTCTATTGCTACGATACGTAGACATCTTCAAACGCTATTTCCTAGCATGGAAGTGTCTTATCTACATCCTTTTGAAGTGAATACGAGGTATACATGACACTTCGCAATGAATATTATATCTGATCATGAAACATAGAAACGAGATGCGACATCGCGTTTTGAGAAGCATCAGGATACTATTGCTTCGCTACGTAGACATCTGCAAACTCTGCTTCCTAGCAGGGAAGTGTCGCAATTACATTCTTTTGAAGTGAATACGAGGTATACATGACACTTCATAATGAATATTATATCTTATCATGAAACATAGAAGTGAGATGCGATTTCGCGTTTTAAGAATCATTAGAACTCTATTGTTTCGACTCGTAGTCATCTGAAAACGCTATTTCCTAGCAAGGAAGTGTCGTATTTACACCCTTTTGAAGTGAATACGAGGTATACATGACACTTCGCAATGAATATTATATCTGGCCATGAAACATAGAAATGAGATGCGACATCGCGATTTGAGAAGCATTAGAACCCTATTGCTTCGATACGTAGACATCTGCAAACTCTGCTTCCTAGCAGGGAAGTATCGCAATTACATTCTTTTGAAGTGAATACGAGGTATACATGACACTTCACAATGAATATTATATCTTATCATGAAACATAGAAGTGAGATGCGATATTGCCTTTTAAGAATCATTAGAACTCTATTGCTACGGTACGTAGACATCTGCAAACGCTATTTCCTAGCATGGAAGTGTCGCATTTACATTCTTTTGAAGTGAATACGAGGTATACATGACACTTCGCAATGAATATTATATCTTATCATGAAACATAGAAGTGAGATGCGATTTCGCGTTTTAAGAATCATTAGTACTCTATTGTTTCGACACGTAGTCATCTGAAAACGCTATTTCCTAGCAAGGAAGTGTCGTATTTACACCCTTTTGACGTGAATACGAGGTATACATGACACTTCGCAATGAATATTATATCTGGCCATGAAACATAGAAATGAGATGCGACATCGCGTTTGAGAAGCATTAGAACCCTATTGCTTCGATACGTAGACATCTGCAAACTCTGCTTCCTAGCAGGGAAGTATCGCAATTACATTCTTTTGAAGTGAATACGAGGTATACATGACACTTCACAATGAATATTATATCTTATCATGAAACATAGAAGTGAGATGCGATATTGCCTTTAAGAATCATTAGAACTCTATTGCTACGGTACGTAGACATCTGCAAACGCTATTTCCTAGCATGGAAGTGTCGCATTTACATTCTTTTGAAGTGAATACGAGGTATACATGACACTTCGCAATGAATATTATATCTTATCATGAAACATAGAAGTGAGATGCGATTTCGCGTTTAAGAATCATTAGTACTCTATTGTTTCGACACGTAGTCATCTGGAAACGCTATTTCCTAGCAAGGAAGTGTCGTATTTATAACCTTTTGAAGTGAATACGAGGTATACATGACACTTCGCAATGAATATTATATCTGATCATGAAACATAGAAATGAGATGCGACATCGCGTTCTGAGAAGCATTAGAACCCCATTGCTTCGATACGTAGACATCTGCAAACTCTGCTTCCTAGCAGGGAAGTGTCGCATTTACATTCTTTTGAAGTGAATACGAGGTATACATAACACTTCGCAATGAATATTATATCTTATCATGAAGCATAAATGTGAGATGCGATATCGCGTTTTATGAAGCATTAGAACTCTATTGCTACGATACGTAGACATCTGCAAACGTTATTTCCTAGCATAGAAGTGTCGCATTTACATTCCTTTGAAGTGAATACGAGGTATACATGACACTCTGCAATGAATATTATATCTTATCATGAAACATCGAAGTGAGATGCGATATCGCCTTCTAAGAAGCATTAGAACTCCATTGCTAATATACGTAGAAATCTGCAAACCCTATTTCCTAGCATGGAAGTGTCGCATTTACATTCCATTGAAGTGAATACGAGGTATGCATGACACTTCGCAATGGATATTATATCTTATCATGAAACATAGAAATGAGATGCGACATCTCGTTCTAAGAAGTATGAGAACTCTATTGCTACGATACGTAGACATCTGCAAACGCTATTTCCTAGCATGGAAGTGTCTTATTTACATCCTTTTGAAGTGAATACGAGGTATACATGACACTTCGCAATGAATATTATATCTGATCATGAAACATAGAAACGAGATGCGACACCGCGTTTTGAGAAGCGTTAGATTATTATTGCTTCGATACGTAGACAACTGCAAACGCTATTTCCTAGCATGGAAGTGTCGCATTTACATTCCTTTGAAGTGAATACGAGGTATACATGACACTTTGCAATGAATATTATATCTTATCATGAAACATAGGTGTGAGATGCGATATCGCGTTCTAAGAAGCATTAGAACTCTATTGCTAATATACGTAGAAATCTGCAAGCGCTATTTCCTAGCATGGAAGTGTCGCATTTACATTCCATTGAAGTGAATACGAGGTATGCATGACACTTCGCAATTGATGTTGTATCTTATCATGAAACATGGAAATGAGATGCGACATCTCGTTCTAAGAAGTATGAGAACTCTATTGCTACGATACGTAGACATCTGCAAACGCTATTTCCTAGCATGGAAGTGTCTTATTTACATCCTTTTGAAGTGAATACGAGGTATACATGACACTTCGCAATGAATATTATATCTGATCATGAAACATAGAAATGAGATGCGACATCGCGTTTTGAGAAGCATTAGAACCCTATTGCTTCGATACGTAGACATCTGCAAACTCTGCTTCCTAGCCGGGAAGTGTCGCAATTACATTCTTTTGAAGTGAATACGAGGTATACATGACACTTCATATTGAATATTATATCTTATCATGAAACATAGAAGTGAGATGCGATATTGCGTTTTAAGAAGCATTAGAACTCTATTGCTACGGTACGTAGACATCTGCAAACTCTATTTCCTAGCATGGAAGTGTCGCATTTACATTCTTTTGAAGTGAAATCGAGGTATACATGACACTTCGCAATGAATATTATATCTTATCATGAAACATAGAAGTGAGATGCGATTTCGCGTTTTAAGAATCATTAGAACTCTATTGTTTCGACTCGTAGTCATCTGGAAACGCTATTTTCTAGCAAGGAAGTGTCGTATTTACACCCTTTTGAAGTGAATACGAGGTATACATGACACTTCGCAATGAATATTATATCTGATCATGAAACATAGAAATGAGATGCGACATCGCGTTTTGAGAAGCATTAGAAACCTATTGCTTCGATACGTAGACATCTGCAAACTCTGCTTCCTAGCAGGGAAGTGTCGCAATTACATTCATTTGAAGTGAATACGAGGTATACATGACACTTCATAATGAATATTATATCTTATCTCGACACATAGAAATGAAATGCGATATCGCGTTTTAAGAATCATTAGAACTCTATTGCTACGATACGTAGACATCTGCAAACAATATTTCCTAGCAGCGAAGAGTCGCATTTACATACTTTTGAAGTGAATACGAGGTATACATAGCACTCCAGAATGAATATTATATCTTATCACGAAACGTAGAAATGAAATGCGACATCTCGTTTTAAGAAGCATTAGGAGTCTAATGCTACGATGCGTAGACATCTGCAAATGTTATTTCCTAGCAAGGAAGTGTCGCATTTACATTCTTTTGAAGTGAATACGGGGTACACATAACACTCCACAATGAATATTATATCTTATCACAAAACATAGGAATGAGATGCGATATCGCGTTTTGAGAAGCATTAGATCTCTATTGCTAATATACGTTGACATCTGGAAACGCTATTTCCTTGCATGGATGTGTCGCACTTACATTCTTGTGATGTGAGTACGAGGTATACATGACACTTCGCAATGAATATTATATCTTATCATGAAACATAGAAGTGAGATGCCATATGGCGTTTTAAGAAGCATTAGAACTCTATTGTTACGACACGTAGACATCTGCTAACGCTATTTCCTAGCATGGAAGTGTCGCATTTACATTCGTTTGGAGTGAATAGGTGGTATGCATGACACCTCGCAATGAATATTATATCTTATCACGAAACATAGAAATGAGATGCGATATCGCGATTTAAGTAGCATTAGAACTCTATTGCTACGATACGTAGACATGTGCAAACGCTATTTCCTAGCAGGGAAGATTCGCATTTACATTCTTTTGAAGTGAATACGAGGTATACATGACACTTCGCAAAGAACATTATATCTTATCACGAAACATAGAAGTGAGATGCGATATCGCGTTTTATGAAGCATTAGAACTCTATTGCTACGATACGTAGGCATCTGAACGCTATTTCCTAGCAAGGGAGATTCGCATTTACATTCTCTTGAAGTGAATACGACGTATACATGACACTTCGCAATGAACATTGTATCTTATCACGAAGCATAGAACTGAGATGCGATATCGCGATCTAAGAAGCATTAGAGCTCTATTGCTACGATCCGTAGGCATGTGCAAACGCTATTCCTTAGCAAGGAATAGTCGCATTTACATTCGTTTGAAGCGAATACGAGGTATACATGACACTTCGCAATGAATATTATATCTTATCACCAAACATAGAAATGAAATGTGACATCTCGTTCTAGGAAGCATTACTACTCTTTTGCTACGATACGTAGACATCTGCAAACGCAATTTCCTAGGATGGAAGCGTCGCATTTACATTCTTTTGAAGTGAATACTAGCTATACATGACACATCGCAATGAATATTATATCATATCATGAAAGATAGGAGTGAGATGCGATATCGCGTTTTAAGAAGCACAAGATGTCTATTGCAACGATACGAAGACATATGCAAACGCTATTTCCTAGCAAGGAAGTGTCGCATTTACATTCATTTGAAGTGAATACGATGCCTACATGACATTTCGCAATGAATATTATACCTTATCACGAAACATAGAATTGAAATGCGACATCTCGTTTTAAGAAGCATTAGGACCCTTTTGCTGCGATAAGTAGACATCCGCAAACGATATTCTCAAGGATGGAAACGTCGCATTAACATTCTTTTGAAGCGAATACGAGGTATACATGACACTTCGCAATGATTATTATATCTTATCACGAAACATATAAATGAGATGCGATATCGCGATTTAAGTAGCATTAGAACTCTATTGCTACGATACGTGGACATGTGCAAACGCTATTTCCTAGCAAGCAATAGTCGCATTTACATTTTTATGAAGTGAATACGAGGTATAAATGACACTTCGCAATGAATATTATATCTTATCACGAACTATAGAAAAGAGATGCGATACCGCGATTTAAGTAGCATTAGAAATCTATTGCTACGATACGTAGACACCTGAATACGCTATTTCCTAGCAAGGAAATGTCGCATTTACATTCGTTTGGAGTGAATACGAGGTATACATGACACTTCGCAATGAATATTATATCTTATCATGAAGCATAGAAATGAGATGCGATATCGCGTTTTGAGAAGCACTACAGATCTATTGCTACGATACGTAGGCATCTGCAAACGCTATTTCCTAGCAAGGAATAGTCGCATTTACATTCTTTTGAAGTGAATACGAGGTATACATGACACTTCGCAATGAATATTATATCTTATCACGAAACGTAGAAGAGAGATGCGTTATCGCGATTTAAGTAGCATTAGAATTCTATTGCTACGATATGTAGGCATCTGCAAACGCTATTTCCTAGCATGGAAATGTGGCACTTACATTCTTTTGAAGTGAATTCGAGGTATACATGACACTTCGGAATGAATATTATATCTTATCACGAATCATAGATTTGAGATGCGATATCGCGATCTAAGAAGCATTGGAACTCTATTGCTATGATACGTTGGCATCCTCAAACGCTATTTCCTAGCAAGGTATAGTCGGATTTACATTCTTTTGAAGTGAATACGAGGTATACATGACACTCCGCAATGAATATTATATCTTATCGTGAAACATAGAAGATAAATGCGATATAGCGTTCTAAGAAGCATTAGAACTGTACGGTATCGATGAGGAGACATCTGCAAACGCTATTTCCTAGCATGGAAGTGTCGCACTTACATTGTTTTGAAGTGAATACGAGGTATACATGACACTTCGCAATGAATATTATATCTTATCATGAAACATAGAAGTGAGATGCGATATCGCGTTTTAAGAAGCATTAGAACTCTATTGCCTCGATGCGTAGACATCTGCAGACGCTATTTCCTAGCAAGGAAGTGTCGCATTTACACTCGTTTGGTGTGAATAGGTGGTATGCATGACACTTCGCAATGCATATTATATCTTATCACGAAACATAGAAATGAGATGCGATATCGCGATTTAAGTAGCATTAGAACTCTATTGCTACGATACGTAGACATCTGAATACGCTATTTCCTAGCAAGGAAGTGTCGCATTTACATTCGTTTGGAGTGAATACGAGGTATACATGACACTTCGCAATGAATATTAAATCTTATCCTGAAGCATAGTGGAGAGATGCGATATCGCGTTTTAAGAAGCATTAGAACTCTATTGCCTCGACGCGTAGACATCTGCAGACGCTATTTCCTAGCAAGGAAGTGTCGCATTTACATTCGTTTGGAGTGAATACGAGGTATACATGACACTTCGCAATGAATATTAAATCTTATCCTGAAGCATAGTGGAGATATGCGATATCGCGTTTTAAGAAGCATTAGATCCCTATTGCCTCGATGCGCAGCTATCTGCGAACGCTATTTTCTAGCATGGAAGTGTCGCATTTACATTCTTTTGAAGTGAATACGAGGTATACATGACACTTCGCAAAGAACATTATATCTTATCACGAAACATAGAAGAGAGATGCGATATCGAGTTTTAAGTAGCATTAGAGCTCTATTGCTACGATACGTAGACATGTGCAAACGCTATTTCCTAGCAAGCAATAGTCGCATTTACATTTTTATGAAGTGAATACGAGGTATACATGACACTTCGCAATGAATATTATATCTTATCACGAACTATAGAAAAGAGATGCGATATCGCGATTTAAGTAGCATTAGAAATCTATTGCTACGATACGTAGACATCTGAATACGCTATTTCCTAGCAAGGAAATGTCGCATTTACATTCGTTTGGAGTGAATACGAGGTATACATGACACTTCGCAATGAATATTATATCTTATCATGAAGCATAGAAATGAGATGCGATATCGCGTTTTGAGAAGCACTACAGCTCTATTGCTACGATACGTAGGCATCTGCAAACGCTATTTCCTAGCAAGGAATAGTCGCATTTACATTCTTTTGAAGTGGATACGAGGTATACATGACACTTCGCAATGAATATTATATCTTATCACGAAACATAGAGATGAGATGCGATATCGCGATTTAAGTAGCATTAGAACTCTATTGCTACGATACGTAGACATCTGCAAACGCTATTTCCGAGCAAGGAAGATTCGCATTTACATTCTTTTGAAGTGAATACGAGGTATACATGACACTTTGCAATGAAAATTATATCTTATCATGTAACATAATAGAGAGATGCGATATCGCGTTTTAAGAAGCATTAGATCCCTATTGCCTCGATGAGCAGATATCTGCAAACGCTATTTCCTAGCATGCAAGTGTCGCATTTACATTCTTTTGAAGGGAATTCGAGGTATGCAAGACACTTCGGATTGAATATTATATCTTATCACGAAACGTAGAAATGAGTTGCGATATCGCGATTTAAGTAGCATTAGAACTCTATTGCTACGATACATAGGCATCTGCAAACGCTATTTCCTAGCAGGGAAGATTCGCATTTACATTCTTTTGAAGTGAATACGAGGTATACATAACACTTCGCAAACAACATTATATCTTATCACGAAACATAGAAGAGATATGCGATATCTCGATTTAAGTAGCATTAGAATTCTATTGCTACGATATGTAGGCATCTGCGAACGCTATTTCCTAGCACCGAAGTGTCGCACTTACATTCTTTTGAACTGAATACGAGGTGTACATGACACTTCGCAATGAATATTATATCTTATCACGAAACGTAGAAATGAGTTGCGATATCGCGATTTAAGTAGCATTAGAACTCTATTGCTACGATACGTGGACATCTGAATACGCTATTTCCTAGCAAGGAAGTGTCGCATTTACAATCGTTTGGAGTGTTTGCGAGCTATACATGACACTTCGCAATGAATATTATATCTTATCACGAAATATAGAGAAGAGATGCAATATCGCGATTTAAGTAGCATTAGAAATCTATTGCTACGATACGTAGACATCTGAATACGCTATTTCCTAGCAAGGAAATGTCGCATTTACATTCGTTTGGAGTGAATACGTGGTATTCATGACAATTCGCAATGAATATTATATCTTATCATGAGACATAGAAGTGAGATGCGATATCGCGTTTTAAGAAGCATTAGAACTCTATTGCCTCGACGCGTAGACATCTGCAGACGCTATTTCCTAGCATGGAAGTGTCGCATTTACATTCTTTTGAAGTGAATACGAGGTGTACATGACACTTCGCAATGAATATTATATCTAATGAGGAAACATAGAAATGAGAGGCGATATCGCGTTTTGAGAAGCATTAGAACTCTATTGCTACGATACGTAGACATCTGAAAACGCCATTTCCTAGCAAGGAAGTGTCGCATTTACATTTGTTTGGAGAGAATACGAGGTATATATTACACTTCGCAATGGATATTATATCTTTTCATGAAACATAGAAGAGAGATGCGATATCGCGTTTTAAGAAGCATTAGATCCCTATTGCCTCGATGCGCAGATAGTTGCAAATGCTATTTCCTAGCATGCAAGTGTCGCATTTACATTCTTTTGAAGGGAATTCGAGGTATGCATGACACTTCGCAAAGAATATTATATCTTATCACGAAACGTAGAAATGAGTTGCGATATCGCGATTTAAGTAGCATTAGAACTCTATTGCTACGATACGTGGACATCTGAATACGCTATTTCCTAGCAAGGAAGTGTCGCATTTACATTCTTTTGAAGTGAATACGAGGTGTACGTAACACTTCGCAATGAATATTATAT
The DNA here is from genome assembly GCF_050948175.1 of Xylocopa sonorina. Taxonomy (NCBI): domain Eukaryota; kingdom Metazoa; phylum Arthropoda; class Insecta; order Hymenoptera; family Apidae; genus Xylocopa; species Xylocopa sonorina. The sequence continues at coordinate 460,053 of NW_027490208.1, read as the reverse complement.
CTTATGATGAAACATAGAAGTGAGATGCGATATCGCGTTTTAAGAAGCATTAGAACACTATTGCTACGATACGTAGACATTTGAATACGCTATTTCCTAGCAAGGAATATTCGCGTTTACATTGTTTTGAAGTGAATGCGAGGTATACATGTCACTTCGCATTGAACATTATATCTTATCATGTAACACAGGAATGAGATGCGATAGCGCGTTTTAAGAAGCATTATAACCCTATTGCATCGATGCATAGATATCTGGAGACGCTATTCCCTAGCAAGGAAGTGTCGCATTTACATTCTTTTGATGTGAATGCGAGGTATAAGTGAAACTTCGCAATGAATATTATATCTCATCATGAAACATAGAAATAAGATGTGATATCGCGTTTTAAGAAGCGTTACAACTCTATTGCTACGATACGTAGACCTCTGCAAACGCTATTTCCTAGCAAGGAAGTGTCGCATTTACATTCTTTTGAAGTTAATAGGTGTACGTGACACTTCGCAATGAATATTATACCTCATCATGAAACATAGAAGTCAGATGCGATATCGCGTTTTAAGCAGTATTAGAACTCTATTGCTACGGTACGTAGACATGGGCAAACGCTATTTCCTAGCATGGATGTGTCGCATTTACTTTCTTTTGAAGTGAATACGAGGTATACATGACACTTCGCAATCAATATTATATCTTATCATGAAACAGAGAAATGAGATGCGATATCGCGATTTAAAAAGATTTAGAACTCTATTGCATCGATACGTAGACATCTGCAAACGCCATTTCCTAGCAAGGAAGTGTAGCATTTACATTCTATTGAGCGGAATACGAGGTATACATGACACTTCGCAATGAATATTATAACTTATCAGGTGTCACGTCCGGGACCGGGAGAATTTCCGAAGTTGCCCGCGACGGCACGTTGCAGAAATCGCGGAGCCGAGCACTATATTGTGATGGGCACCGTGGTTCCTTTTATGGGACGCTACCGGTAAAAATACCCGAGGACGTGATATAATGAGATTCCACAAACCTTTCGCTGTCTTCACACCTTGATTATTCAGTAGTTACGTTCCAGGTACAGCTGCTGTCGAGGATCGCCGTCTGGTATAGCTGCGGCGTAGGGTCGGCGTTGCGGAAACGTCAGAGGAACGAGTACCCAACGGCGTTGTCCGGAACTGTGAAGTGGAGCCGCAGAGCTCGCCGAATCCGGGGAAGACTGGATTTGAACCGAGGTGGCAGCAACAACGACGGAGTGGCAGGCTGAATACGCTGGATCGGCGTAGTCGCGCACTAAACGACGTAGAAAGTTCTTTCTACCAGCACGACGCGTTTTCTTATTAGCGGAGCGACACATCCAAGATGAACTTCTCCTAACTGGATTCAAATTGGATAAGCGGCGGTCCGCTCTATCCGCATCGGTCCAACAGAACGAAGAACGATCGGTTACTTCGAGCAGTCGGTACCTGTAGTCCACACAGTTAAGCGGCGGTCCGCTCTAACTATGTAGAGTTCCAAGTAACGATACTAAATCAAAGTATGGAAGTGATTGTGTATACGCGAGAACCGAAGGTGATCGCGTGGAAATAGAAATGAAATAGAAATTTAAATGTAAAATAACAATAACGATATATTCTGTATAAAAAACCTATGCTATACACTTTACTTCCCTAAACTAAACTTAGCAGAAATAGAACTTAACTAGAAATCGAAATGGAACTTGAAATAGAATTAGAAGACACCTCGAAGAGGTGATGGAAAGGCACTAAGCCATAAGTTAAACTAGAAGTATCGGGTACTCGGGTCGAGTCCCAGAGAGAGGTCTGAGTCGAATCGAAGTCGGAACTAGAATGTGCTCTTGCTCGCGTGCTCGAGACCTCCTCGTGTCGCGTGGCGCGCGAGTCGCTGGGCCCTCGCGGTGGGGCGGACGGTCGGAGTAGGGCGGCCACGCGGTGGGGCGGCCGGTCGAAGTGGGAGCGGCTCGCGTTACGCGTGAGCCGCGAGCGTCGATTGCGCGCGGGCGCGCATCGCAACTTATGAACTAGAAAATACATATTGAACTTAGAATTATATGCGTGTGTGTTGTTCGTGTTACAATGTGTGTTTTGTGTACTTAGAAATAGGATTTTAGTGTTTATACGTATATACATTAGAATAGTAAACGTAAGGGTAAGTAAGGGCGGATGTATCGATGCGTTGCTGTGCTGGTGCCTCGTGGATCTCAGGATACGCGCGATAGCGTGTTTGGCCGGTCCATCTCCGGGGCCGATACTGCGGGTCGGCTGCCTTAGCTCGGCGAAGGGGTGATTTGCCCGTGCGCTCGAATGTAGATGTTCGCAGGTAAGAAGGCTCTGCGTGCTGTGGGAGGCGTTGGGGGGTGGAAGGCGGTACGCCGGACGTTACACAGGAAACATAGAAATGCGATGCGATATCGCGTTTTAAGAAGCATTAGGACTCCATTGCTACGATACGTAGAAATCTGCAAACGCTATTTCCTAGCAAGGAAGTGGCGCATTTACATTCTTTTGAGGCGAATACGAGGAATACATGACACTTCGCAATGAATATTATATCTTATCACGAAACATTGAAATGAGATGCGATATCGCGTTTTGAGAGGCATTAGAACTCTATTGCTACGATACGTAGACATCTGCAAGCGCTATTTCCTTGCAAGGAAGATTCGCATTTACATTCTTTTGAAGAGAATACGAGGTATACATGACACTTCGCAATGAATATTATATCTTATCATGAAACATAGAAATGAGATGCGATATCGCGTTCTAAGAAGCATTGGAACACTATTGCTACGATAAGTAGACATCTGGAAACGCTATTTCCTAGCAAGGAAGTGTCGCACTTACATTCATTTGAAGTGAATACGAGGTATATGTGACACTTCGGAATGAATACTATATCTTGTCATGAAACATAGAAATGAAATGCGATATAGCGATTTAAGAAGCATTAGAGCACCATTGCTTCGATACGTAGACATCTGCAAGTGCTACTTCCTAGCAAGAAAGTGTCGCACTTACATTCTTTTGAACTGAAAACGAGGCATACATGGCACTTCGCAATGAATATTGTATCTTATCACGAATCATAGGAATGACATGCGTAATCGCGATTTAAAAAGCATTAGAACACTCTTGCTTCGATACGTAGATATCTGCAAACGCTACGTCCTAGCAAGGAAGTGTCGCATTTACATTCTTTTGAAGTGAATACGAGATATACATGACACTTCGCTATGAATATTATATCTTACCATGAAACATAGAAGTGAGATGCGCTATCGCGTTTTAAGAAGCATTAGAACTCTATTGCTGCGATACGTGGACATCTGCAAACGCTATTTCCTAGCATGGAAGTGTCGTATTTACATTCGTTTGAAGTGAATACGAGGTATACATGACACGTCGCAATGAATATTGTATCTTATCATGAAACATAGAAGTGAGATGCGATATCGCGTTTTAAGAAGCATTGGAACTCTATTGCTACGATACGTAGACATCTGCAAACGCTATCTCCTAGCAAGGGAGTGTCGCATTTACATCGTTTTGAAGTGAATACGAGGTATACATGACACGTCGCAATGAATATTGTATCTTATCATGAAACATAGGTGTGAGATGCGATATCGCGTTCTAAGAAGCATAAGAACACTATTGCTACAATACGTAGACATCTGCAAACGCTATTTCCTATCATGGAAGTGTAGCATTCACATTCTTTTGAAGTGAATACGAGATATACATGACACTTCGCAATGAATATTATATCTTATCATGAAACATAGCAATGAGTTGCGATATCGCGTTTCGAGAAGCATTAGAGCTCTATTGCTACGATACGTAGAAATCCGCAAACAATATTTCCTAGCAAGGAAGTGTCACATTTACATTCGTTTGAAGTGAATACGAGGTATACATGACACGTCGCAACGAATATTATATCTTATCATGAAACATAGAAGTAAGATGCGATATCGCGTTTTAAGAAGCACTAGAACTCTATTGCTACGATTCGTAGACATCTGCAAACGCTATTTCCTAGGAAGGATGTATCGCATTTACATTCATTTGAAGTGTAGGCGAGATATACATAACACTGCACAATGAATATTATATCTTATCATGAAACATAGGAATGAGATGCGATATCGCGTTTTAAGAAACATTAGAACTCTGTTGCTTCGATACGTAGACATCTGGAAACGTAATTTCCTAGAAAGGAAGTGTCGTATTTACATTCTCTTGAGAGGAATACGATGTATACATGACACTTCGCAATGAATATTATATCTTATGATGAAACATAGAAATGAGATGCGATATGGCGATTCAAGAAGCATTAGAACTCTATTTCTACGATACGTAGATATCTGCAAACCTTATTTCCTAGCAAGGAATTGTCGCATTTACGTTCTTTTGAAGTGAATACGAGGTGTCACGTCCGGCGAAACTATTTTCCGTTGCTCCGGAGGCTTTACGACACGAGCCTATTTTTCGGTAATTCGGTCCGCGGGAACGCGTTAAGACCGGGTCCGACAATTTCGGCTGACGCGACACTAGCGAAAACACTCGCGATAATAAGGGAATGACCCTACCTTTCGATGACTTCTCTCTCGATTTGTACGTAGAAACGGCGTGGAGGGTCGTTCGCTGGGATCGTAGCGGATTTCGTTCTGTTGGCTGCTACGGAAATCTTGATCAGTCGTCAGCGAAGACGAGGACGGCGGTGGGAATTCAGCGATGATGCTGAATGTGGCAGAATGGGCGTGATGCGTCGTGGTGTCTGGATCGGAAACGTCGACGGTCGCTTCGAAAAGCGGCGTCTGGACTGGTGCGAAGGCAGGTCGCTGGTATACGAGGACTCTCGGAACACCCTCCAAATATTCACGCACAAGTGATCGTATGAAATTCTTCCTACTCGCACGTCGCGTTCTTCGCAAACCGGAAGCACGATTCATTCACCAGGTTTTTCTGTACTTTCGACTAAGATCTGAAGGATAAGCTCAACGTCACAAAGCCGATTTCTATACTCCTTCAATTTGATGAAGAGCAACCCCAGTTGTATGGAAGAACCCGTGGAAGAATTCGTAGTTAAATGTAATGTTAAAAGTAGAACTAGTATTGTTAACACTTGATAAAATTAATGGATGTGGAAATAGTAGACTTGGTAAAAGAACTTGTACTTGGATATAGTAAAAGTAAAAATAAAATATATTCTAGGTTTAAAGTATACAAGAACTGGAATTATTCTAAGACTAAGACTAAGTTAAAATGGAAATAGAAATACGATGCCTGAACCCCACATTGAGGTGGCTAACGATCTAGAACTAGAGGTTTCGACTCCTCGGTCGGAGATCTCCAGTCAGAGTGTGTGCTCTGGAGACGCGTCTCTGACCTCCTCGGTTCGCGGGGCGCTACGGTCGCGGAGGCTCGCGGTAGGGAGATCGCGGTCCCGCGAGAGGGGGACTCGCGTCTCGAGGCGGAGAGCGCGCGGTCCAGCGAGTGGGGACTCGCGGCTCGTGGTGGGGCTAGCGGCGCATGCCGCTGGCAGGACGCATCTTACATAGTGTAACTTAGATCTAGGAATTCTTATATATGCGTCACGATATGGTATGTATGTCCTAGCTTTGAAGTAATATATAGGTTCTAGCAGATCCTGTTCCCGGAATTGGAAAAGACCCCATTCAGGTGATGGGCTGCGGCTACGTCTTCCTGCAGGACGGAATCCTCGGTGCGAGGGAGATAGGGCTGCCCGACCTTGGTGCGGGCGCGACAGGTATACTCGGTGGTGCGAGTGAGACAATGGTGCCCGGTACGAGCGAGACAGGTATACTCGGCGGTGCGAGTGAGGCAGCGGAACTCGGTGTGAGTGAGCGCGTGCAGGTATGCGCGCGCGAACACTTCCAGTTGCTGGTTCTGCAGGCGAGTTTGGCTGGTTGCATGCGTCCAGGGGTTGATGCTGGGGGGTGCGAGGAGGTTCCTTTCTAGGAAATTACGTTCCCAGATATCTCTGTATCGAAGCTATAGAGTACTAATGCCCCTCAAAACGCCATATCGCATCTCATTTCTATGTTTCGTGATAAGATATAATATTCATTGTGGAGTGTTATGTATACCTCGCATTCACTTGAAAAGAATGTAAATGCGACACTTCCTTCCCAGGAAATAGCGTTTGCAGATGTCTACGTATCGTAGCAATAGTGTTCTAGTGCTTCTTAAAACGCTATATCGCATCTCACTCCTATGTTTCATGATAAGTTATAATATTCATTGCGAAGTGTCACGTATACCTCGTATTCACTTCAAATGAATGTAAGTGCGACACTTCCTTGCTAGGAAATAGCGATTCTAGATGTCTACGTATCGTAGCAAGAGAGTTCTAATGCTTTTTAAACCGCGATATCGCATCTCATTTCCATGTTTCATGATAAGACATAATATTCATTGTGGAGTGTCACGTATACCTCGCATACACTTCAAATGAATGAAAATTCGACACTTCCTTGCTAGGAAATAGCGCTTGCAGATGTCTACGTATCGAAGCAATAGCGTTCTAATGCTTATTAAAACGGGATACCGCATCTCATTTCTATGTTTCGTGATAAGATATAATATTCGTTGCGATGTGCTATGTATTCCTCGTCTACACTTCAAATGAATATAAATGCGACACTTCCTTTCTAAAAAATAGCGTTTCCAGATTTCTACGTATCGAAGCATTAGAGTTCTAATGCTTCCAAAAACGGAATATCGCAGATCATTTCTATGTTTCATGATAAGATATAATATTCATTGCGAAGTGTCATGTACACCTCGTAGTCACTTCAAAAGAAAGTAAATGCGACTATTGCTTGCTAGGAAATAGCGTTTGCAGATGTCTACGTATCGTAGCAATAGAGTTCTAATGCTACTTAAATCGCGATATCGCATCTCATTTGTATGTATCGTGATAAGATATAATATTCATTCCGAAGTGTCATGTATACCTCGTATTCTCCCCAATCGAATGTAAATGCAACACTTCCTTGCTAGGAAATAGCTTATTCAGATCTCTACGTATCGTAGCAATAGAATTCTAATGCTTCTTAAAACGCGATATCGCATCTCACTTCTATGTTTCATGATAAGATATAATATTCATTGCGGAGTGTCATGTATAGCTCATGTTCAATTCAAAAGAATGTAAATGCGACTATTCCTTGCTAGGAAATAGCGTTTGCAGATATCTACGTATCGTAGCAATAGAGTTCTAATGCTACTTAAATCGCGATATCGCATCCCACATATATGTTTCGTGATAAGATATAATATTCATTGCGAAGTGTCATGTATACCTCGTATTCACTTCAAAAGAATGTAAATGCGACTATTCCTTGCTAGGAAATAGCGTTTGCAGATGCCTACGTATCGTAGCAATAGAGTTCTAATGCTGCTTAGATCGCGATATCGCATCTCTTTTCTATGTTTCGTGATAAGTTATAATATTCATTCCGAAGTGTCATGTAAACCTCGAATTCACTGCAAAAGAATGTAAATGCGACTATTGCTTGCTGGGACATAGCGTTTGCAGATGTCTACGTATCGTAGCACTAGGGTTCTAATGCTTCTCAAAACGCGATATCGCCTCTCATTTCTATGTTTCCTCATAAGATATAATATTCATTGCGAAGTGTCATGTACACCTCGTATTCACTTCAAAAGAATGTAAACGCGACACTTCCATGCTAGGAAATAGCGTTTGCAGATGCCAACGTATCATAGCAATAGAGTTCTAATGCTTCTTAGAACGCGATATCGCATCTCAAATCTATGATTCGTGATAAGTTATAATATTCATTCCGAAGTGTCATGTATACCTCGAATTCACTTCAAAAGAATGTAAGTGCCACACTTCCATGCTAGGAAATAGCGTTTGCAGATGCCTAAATATCGTAGCAATAGAATTCTAATGCTACTTAAATCGCGATATCGCATCTCTCTTCTATGTTTCGTGATAAGGTATAATGTTCTTTGCGGAGTGTCATGCATACCTCGTACTCACTTCAAAAGAATGTAAATGCGAATCTTCCCTGCTAGGAAATAGCGTTTGCAGATGCCTACGTATCGTAGCAATAGTGTTCTAATGCTTCTTAGATCGCGATATCGCATCTCATTTCTATGTTTCGTGATAAGATATAATATTCATTCCGAAGTGTCTTGCATACCTCGAATTCCCTTCAAAAGAATGTAAATGCGACACTTGCATGCTAGGAAATAGCGTTTGCAGATATCTGCGCATCGAGGCAATAGTGATCTAATGCATCTTAAAACGCGATATCGCATCTCTCTACTATGTTACATGATAAGATATGATTTTCATTGCGAAGTGTAATGTATACCTCGTATTCACTTCAAAAGAATGTAAGTGCCACACTTCCATGCTAGGAAATAGCGTTTGCACATGCCTAAATATCGTAGCAATAGAGTTCTAATGCTACTTAAATCGCGATATCGCATCTCTCTTCTATGTTTCGTGATAAGACATATTGTTCTTTGCGAAGTGTCACGTATACCTCGTACTCACTTCAAAAGAATGTAAATGCGAATCTTCCCTGCTAGGAAATAGCGTTTGCAGATGCCTACGTATCGTAGCAATAGAGTTCTAATGCTTCTTAGATCGCGATTTCGCATCTCATTTCTATGTTTCGTGATAAGATATAATATTCATTCCGAAGTGTCTTGCATACCTCGAATTGCCTTCAAAAGAATGTAAATGCGACACTTGCATGCTAGGAAATAGCGTTTGCAGATATCTGCGCATCGAGGCAATAGGGATCTAATGCATCTTAAAACGCGATATCGCATCTATCTACTATGTTACATGATAAGATATAATTTTCATTGCGAAGTGTAATGTATACCTCGTATTCACTTCGAAAGCATGTAAATGCGACTATTCCTTGCTAGGAAATAGCGTATTCAGATGTCTACGTATCGTAGCAATAAAGTTCTAATGCTACTTAAATCGCGATATGACACTTCATTTATATGTTTCGTGATAAGATATAATATTCATTGCGAAGTGTCATGTATACCTCGTATTCACTTCAAAACAATGTAAGTGCGACACTTCCATGCTAGGAAATAGCGTTTGCTGATGTCTCCGCATCGATGCCATAGAGTTCTAATGCTTCTTAAAACGCGATATCGCATTTCTCTTCTATGTTTCGTGATAAGATATAATATTCATTGCGAAGTGTCATGAATACCTCGTATTCACTCCAAACGAATGTAAAAGCGACATTTCCTTGCTAGGAAATAGCGTATTCAGATGTCTACGTATCGTAGCAATAGATTTCTAATGCTACTTAAATCGCGATATCGCATCTCATTTCTATGCTTCATGATAAGATATAATGTTCTTTGCGAAGTGTCATGTATACATCGTATTCACTTCAAAAGAATGTAAATGCGACACTTCCATGCTAGGAAATAGCGTATTCAGATGTCTACGTATCGTAGCAATAGAGTTCTAATGCTACCTAATCGCGATATCGCTTCCATTTCTATGTTTCGTGATAAGATATAATATGCATTGCGAAGTGTCATGAATACCTCGTATTCACTTCAAAAGAATGTAAATGCGACTATTGCCTGCTAGGAAATAGCGTTTGCAAATGTCTCCACATAGAGGCCATAGAGTTCTAATACTGCTTGAAACGCGATATCGCATCTCTCTCCTATGTTTCATGATGAGATATAATATTCATTGCGAAGTGTCATGTATACCTCGCAAACACTCCAAACGATTGTAAATGCGACACTTCCTTGCTAGGAAATAGCGTCTGCAGATGTCTACGCATCGAGGCAATAGAGTTCTAATGCTTCTTAAAACGCGGTATCGCATTTCACTTCTATGTTTCATGATAAGATATAATATTCATTGCGAAGTGTCATGTATACCTCGTATTCACTTCAAAAGAATGTAAATCCGACTATTCCTTGCTAGGAAATAGCGTTTTCAGATGCCTACGTGTCGTAGCAATAGAGTTCTAATGCTTCTTAGATCGCGATATCGCATCTCATTTCTATGTTTCGTGATAAGATATAATATTCATTCCGAAGTGTCATGCATACCACGAATTCCCTTCAAAAGAATGTAAATGCGACACTTCCATGCTAGGAAATAGCGTTTGCAGATATCTCCGCATCGAGGCAATAGGGTTCTAATGCTTCTCAAAACGCGATATCGCATCTCATTTCTATGCTTCGTGATAAGATATAATATTCTTTGCGAAGCGTCATGTATACCTCGTATTCACTTCAAAGGAATGTATGTGCGACACTTCCATGCTAGGAAATAGCGTCTGCAGATGTCCACGCGTCGAGGCAATAGAGTTCTAATTCTTCTCAAAACGCGATATCGCATCTCATTTCGATGCTTCGTGATAAGATATAATATTCATTGCGAAGTGTCATGTATACCTCGTATTCAATTCAAAAAATGTAAATGCGACGTTTCCATCCTAGGAAATAGCGTTTGCAGATGTCTACGTATCGTAGCAAACGAGTCCTAAGCTTCTTAAAACGAGATGTCACATTTCATTTCTATGTTTGGTGATAAGATATAATATTCATTGCGAAGTGTCATGTATACCACGTATTCACTCCAAACGAATGTAAATGCGACACTTCCTTGCTAGGAGATAGCGTTTGCAGATGCTTGAGTAGCGTAGCAATAGGGTTCTAATGCGTCTTAGATCGCGATATCGCATCTCATTTCTATGTTTCGTGATAAGATATAATATTCATTGCGAAGTGTCGTGTATACCTCGTATTCACTTCAACAGAATGTAAGTGAGACACTTCCATGCTAGGAAATAGCGTTTGCAGATGTTTCCGCATCGAGGCCATAGAGTTCTAATGGTTCTCAAAACGCGATATCGCATCTCATTTCGATGCTTCATGATAAGATATAATATTCATTGCGAAGTGTCATGTATACCTCGTATTCACTTCAAAAAATGTAAATGCGACGTTTCCATCTTAGGAAATAGCGTTTGCAGATGTCTACGTATCGTAGCAAAGGAGTCCTAATGCTTCTTGGAACAAGATGTCACATTTCATTTCGATGTTTGGTGATAAGATATAATATTCATTGCGAAGTGTCATGTATACCTCGTATTCACTCCAAACGAATGTGAATGCGACTATTGCTTGCTAGGAAATAGCGTTTGCAGATGTCTACGTAGCGTAGCAATAGACTTCTAATGCTACTTAAATCGCGATGTCGCATCTCATTTATATGTTTCGTGATAAGATATAGTATTCATTGCGAAGTGTAATGTATACCTCGTATTCACTTCAAAAGAATGTAAGTGCGACACTTCCATGCTAGGAAGTAGCGTTTGCAGATGTCTCCGCATCGAGGCCATAGAGTTTTAATGCTTCTTACAACGCGATATCGCATCCCTCTTCTATGTTTCATGATAAGATATAATATTCATTGCGAAGTGTCATGTATACCTCGTATTCGCTTCAAAAGAGTGTAAATGCGACTATTGCTTGCTAGGATATAGCGTTTGCAGATATCTAGGTATCGTAGAAATAGAGTTCTAATGCTACTTAAATCGCAATATCGCATCTCATTTATATGATTCATGATAAGATATAATATTCATTGCGAAGTGTCATGTATACCTCGTGTTCACTACAGAAGAACGTAAATGCGACACTTCCATGCTTGGAAATAGCGTCTGCAGATGTCTACGCGTCGAGGCAATAGAGTTCTAATGCTTCTTAAAACGCGATATCGCATCTCAATTCTATGTCACATGATAAGATAAAATGTTCATTGCGAAGTGTCATGTATACCTCGTATTCACTTCAAAAGAATGTAAATGCGAATCTTCCTTGCTAGGAAATAGCGTTTGCAGATGCGTATGTATCGTAGCAATAGAGTTCTAATGCTTCTTAATACGCGATATCGCATCTCACTTCTATGTTTCACGAGAAGATATAATGTCCTTTGCGACGTGTCATTTATACCTCGTATTCACTTCAAAAGAATGTAAATGCGAATCTTCCTTGCTAGGAAATAACGTTTGCAGATGCCTACGTATCGTAGAAATAGAGTCCTAATGCTTCTTAGATCGCGATATAGCATCTCATTTCTATGTTTCGTGATAAGATATAATATTCATTCTGAAGTGTCATGTATACCTCGTACTCACTTCAAAAGAATGTAAATGCGATTCTTCCTCGCTAGGAAATAGCGTTTGCAGATGTCTACGTATCGTAGCAATAGAGTTCTATTGCTTCTCAAAATGCGATATCGCATCTCATTTCTATGCTTCATGATAAGATATAATATTCATTGCGAAGTGTCATGTATACCTCGTATTCACTTCAGAAGAATGTAAATGCGACTATTGCTTGCTAGGAAATAGCGTTTGCAGATGTCTACGTATCGTAGCAATAGAGTTCTAATGCTACATAAATCGCGATATCGCATCTCATTTATATGTTTCGTGATAAGATATAATATTCATTGCGAAGTGTCATGTATACCTCGTATTCACTTCATAAGAATGTAAATGCGACTATTGCTTGCAAGGAAATAGCGTTTGCACATGTCTACGTATCGTAGCAATAGATTTCTAATGCCACTTAAATCGCTATATCGCATCTCATTTATATGTTTCGTGATAAGATATAATATTCATTGCGAATTGTCATGTATACCTCGTATTCACTTCAAAGGAATGTAAATGTGACGTTTTCATCCTTGGGAATATCGCTTGCAGATGTCTACTTATCGTAGCAAAAGGGTCCTAATGCTTCTTAAAACGAGATGTCGCATTTCATTTCTATGTTTCGTGATAAGATATAATATTCATTGCGAAATGTCATGTATACCTCGTATTCACTCCAAACGGATGTAAATGCGACACTTCCTTACTAGGAAATAGCGTACTCAGATGTCTACGTATCGTAGCAATAGAGTTCTAATGCTACTTAAATCGCGATATCGCATCTCATTTCTATGTTTCGTGATAAGTTATAATATTCATTCTGAAGTGTCATGTATACCTCGTATTCACTTCAAAAGAATGTAAATGCGAATCTTCCTTGCTAGGAAATAGGGTATTCAGATGTCTACGTATCGTAGCGATAGAGTTCTAATGCTACTTAAATCGCGATATCGCATTTCATTTCTATGTTTCGTGATAAGATATAATATTCACTGCGAAGTGCCATGTATACCTCGTATTCCCTTCAAAAGAATGTAAATGCGACGTTTCCATCCTAGGAAAAGGCCTTTGCAGATGTCTACGTATCGTAGCAAGAGTCCTAATGCTACTTAAAACGAGATGTCGCATTTCATTTATATGTTTCGTGATAAGATATAATATTCATTGCGAAGTGTCATGTATACCTCGTATTCACATCTAAACATATCGTAGCAATAGAGTTCTAATGCTACTTAAATCATGATATCGCATCTTATTTGTATGTATCGTGATAAGATATAATATTCATTCCGAAGTGTCATGTATACCTCGTATTCACTCCAAACGAATGTCAATGCGACACTTCCTTGCTAGGAAATAGCGTATTCAGATGTCTACGTATCGTAGCAATGGAGTTCTAATGCTACTTAAATCGCGATATCGCATCTCATTTTAATGTTTCGTGATAAGATATAATATTCATCGCGAAGTGTCATGTATACCTCGTATTCACTCCAAACGAATGTCAATGCGACACTTCCTTGCTAGGAAATAGCGTTTGCAGATGTCTACGTGTCGTAGCAATAGAGTTCTAATGCTACTTATATCACGATGTCGCATCACATTTATATGTTTCGTGACAAGATATAATATTCATTGCGAAGTGTCATGTATACCTCGTATTCACATCAAAAGAATGTAAATGGGACTATTGCTTGCTAGGAAATAGCGTTTGCAGATGTCTACGTATCGTAGCAATAGTGTTCTAATGCTACTTAAATCGCGATATCGCATCTCATCTATATGTTTCGTGATAAGTTATAATATTCATTCTGAAGTGTCATGTATACCTCGTATTCACTTCAAAAGAATGTAAATGCGAATCTTCCTTGCTAGGAAATAGCGTATTCAGATGTCTATGTATCGTAGCGATAGAGTTCTAATGCTACTTAAATCGCGATATCGCATTTCATTTCTATGTTTCGTGATAAGATATAATATTCACTGCGAGGTGTCATGTACACCTCGTATTCACATCAAAAGAATATAAGTGCGACACTTCCATGCTAGGAAATAGCGTTTGCAGATATCTCCGCATCGAGGCCATAGATTTCTAATGCTCCTTAAAACGCGATATCGCACCTCACTTCTATGTTTCATGATAAGATATGACACTCATTGCGAAGTGTCATGTATACCTCGTATTCCCTTCAAAAGAATGTAAATGCGACGTTTCCATCCTAGGAAATAGCCTTTGCAGATGTCTACGTATCGTAGCAAAAGAGTCCTAATGCTTCTTAAAACGAGATGTCGCATTTCATTTCTATGTTTCGTGATAAGATATAATATTCATTGCGAATTGTTATGTATACCTCGTATTCACTCCAAACAAATGTAAATGCGACACTTCCTTGCTAGGAAATAGCGTTTGCAGATGTCTCCGCATCGAGGCCATAGAGTTCTAATGCTTTTTAAAACGCGATATCGCACTTCACATCTATGTTTCATGATAAGATACAATATTCATTGCGAAGTGTCATGTATAACTCGTATTCACTTCAAAAGAATGTAAATGCGACTATTTCTTGCTAGGAAATAGCGTTTGCAGATGCCTACGTATCGTAGCAATAGAGTTGTAGTGCTTCTCAGAACGCGATATCGCATCTCATTTCTATGCTTCATGATAAGATATAATATTCATTGCGATGTGTCATGTATACCTCGTATTCACTCCAAACTAATGTATATGCGACACTTCCTTGCTAGGAAATAGCGTATTCAGATGTCTACGAATCGTAGCAATAGATTTCTAATGCTACTTAAATCGCGATTTCGCATCACATTTCTATATTTCGTGATAAGATATAATATTCTCTGCGATGTGTCATGTATACCACGTATTCACATCAAAAGAATGTAAATGCGACTATTGCTTCCTAGGAAATAGCGTTTGCAGATGTCTACGTATCGTAGCTATAGATTTCTAATGCTACTTAAATCGCGATATCGCATTTCATTTCTATGTTTCGTGATAAGATATAATATTCACTGCGAGGTGTCATGTACACCTCGTATTCACATCAAAAGAATATAAGTGCGACACTTCCATGCTAGGAAATAGCGTTTGCAGATATCTCCGCATCGAGGCCATAGATTTCTAATGCTTCTTAAAACGCGATATCGCACCTCACTTCTGTGTTTCATGATAAGATATAACACTCATTGCGAAGTGCCATGTATACCTCGTATTCCCTTCAAAAGAATGTAAATGCGACGTTTCCATCCTAGGAAAAGGCCTTTGCAGATGTCTACGTATCGTAGCAAGAGTCCTAATGCTACTTAAAACGAGATGTCGCATTTCATTTCTATGTTTCGTGATAAGATATAATATTCATTGCGAATTGTTATGTATACCTCGTATTCAGTCCAAACAAATGTAAATGCGACACTTCCTTTCTAGGAAATAGCGTTTGCAGATGTCTCCGCATCGAGGCCATAGAGTTCTAATGCTTTTTAAAACGCGATATCGCATCTCACTTCTATGTTTCATGATAAGATACAATATTCATTGCGAAGTGTCATGCATACCTCGTATTCACTTCAAAAGAATATAAGTGCGACACTTCCATGCTAGGAAATAGCGTTTGCAGATGCCTACATATCGTAGCAATAGAATTCTAATGCTTCTTAGATCGCGATATCGCATTTCATTTATATGTTTCGTGATAAGATATAATATTCACTGCGAAGTGTCATGTATACCTCGTATTCACTTCAAAAGAATGTAAATGCGACGTTTCCATCCTTGGGAATATCGTATGCAGATGTCTACTTATCGTAGCAAAAGGGTCCCAATGCTTCTTAAAACGAGATGTCGCATTTCATTTCTATGTTTCGTGATAAGATGTAATATTCATTGCGAATTGTCATGTATACCTCGTATTCACTCCAAACGAATGTATATGCGACACTTCCTTGCTAGGAAATAGCGTATTCAGATGTCTACGAATCGCAGCAATTGATTTCTAATGCTACTTAAATCGCGATATCGCATCTCATTTCTATGTTTCGTGATAAGATATAATATTCATTGCGAATTGTCATGTACACCTCGTATTCACTTCAAAAGAATGTAAATGCGACACTTCCATGCTAGGAAATAGCGTCTGCAGATGTCTACGCGTCGAGGCAATAGAGTTCTAATGCTTCTTAAAACGCGATATCGCATCCCACTTCTATGATTGGTGATAAGATATAATATTCATTGCGAAGTGTCCTGTATACCTCGTATTCACTCCAAACGAATGTAAATGCGACACTTCCTTGCTGGGTAATAGCGTATTCAGATGTCTACGTATCGTAGCAATAGATTTCTAATGCTACTTAAATCGCGATATCGCATCTCATTTCTATGTTTCGTGATAAGTTATAATATTCATTCTGAAGTGTCATGTATACCTCGTATTCACTTCAAAAGAATGTAAATGCGAATCTTCCTTGCTAGGAAATAGCGTATTCAGATGTCTACGTATCGTAGCGATAGAGTTCTAATGCTACTTAAATCGCGATATCGCATTTCATTTCTATGTTTCGTGATAAGATATAATATTCACTGCGAGGTGTCATGTACACCTCGTATTCACATCAAAAGAATATAAGTGCGACACTTCCATGCTAGGAAATAGCGTTTGCAGATATCTCCGCATCGAGGCCATAGATTTCTAATGCTTCTTAAAACACGATATCGCAACCTCACTTCTATGTTTCATGATAAATTATAACACACATTGCGAAGTGCCATGTATACCTCGTATTCCCTTCAAAAGAATGTAAATGCGACGTTTCCATCCTAGGAAATAGCCTTTGCAGATGTCTACGTATCGTAGCAAAAGTCTCCTAATGCTTCTTAAAACGAGATTTCGCATTTCATTTCTATGTTTCGTGATAAGATATAATATTCATTGCGAATTGTTATGTATACCTCGTATTCACTCCAAACAAATGTAAATGCGACACTTCCTTGCTAGGAAATAGCGTTTGCAGATGTCTCCGCATCGAGGCCATAGAGTTCTAATGCTTTTTAAAAAGCGATATCGTACTTCACTTCTATGTTTCATGATAAGATACAATATTCATTGCGAAGTGTCATGTATACCTCGTATTCACTTCAAAAGAATGTAAATGCGAATCATCCTTGCTAGGAAATAGCGTTTGCAGATGTCTACGTATCGTAGCAATGGAGTTCAAATGCTTCTTAGATCGCGATATCGCATCTCAAATCTATGATTCGTGATGAGTTATAATATTCATTCCGAAGTGTCATGTATACCACGAATTCACTTCAAAAGAATGTAAGTGCCACACTTCCATGCTTGGAAATAGCGTTTGCAGATACCTACATATCGTAGCAATGGAATTCTAATGCTACTTAAATCGCGATATCGCATCACTCTTCTATGTTTCGTGACAAGATATAATGTTCTTTGCGAAGTGTCATGTATACCTCGTATTCACTTCAAAAGAATGTAAATGCGAATCTTCCCTGCTAGGAAATAGCGTTTGCAGATGCCTACGTATCGTAGCAATAGAGTTCTAATGCTTCTTAGATCGCGATATCGCATCTCATTTCTACGTTTCGTGATAACTTATAATATTCATTCCGAAGTGTCGAATGCGACTATTGCTTGCTAGGAAATAGCGTTTGCAGATATCTCCACATCGAGGCAATAGGGTTCTAATGCTTCTTAAGACGCGATATCGCATCTCACTTATATGTTACATGATAAGGTATAATGTTCATTGCGAAGTGTCATGAATACCTCGTATTCACTTCAAAAGAATGTAAATGCGACTATTGCTTGCTAGGAAATAACGTTTGCAGATGTCTCCGCATCGAGGCCATAGAGTTCTAATGCTGCTTGGAACGCGATATCGCATCTCTCTCCTATGTTTCATGATAAGATATAATATTCATTGCGAAGTGTCATGTATACCTCGCAAACACTCCAAACGATTGTAAATGCGACACTTCCTTGCTAGGAAATAGCGTTTTCAGATGTCCACGTATCGTAGCAATAGAGTTCTAATGCTACTTATATCGCGATATCGCAACTCATTTCTACGTTTCGCGATAAGATATAATATTCATTGCGAAGTGTCATGTACACCTCGTATTCACTTCAAAAGGATGTAAATGCGACACTTCGATGCTAGGAAATTGCGTCTGCAGATGTCTCCGCATCGAGGCCATAGAGTTCTAATGCTGCTTGGAACGCGATATCGCATCTCTCTCCTATGTTTCATGATAAGATATAATATTCATTGCGAAGTGTCATGTATACCTCGCAAACACTCCAAACGATTGTAAATGCGACACTTCCTTGCTAGGAAATAGCGTATTCAGATGTCCACGTATCGTAGCAATAGAGTTCTAATGCTACTTATATCGCGATATCGCAACTCATTTCTACGTTTCGCGATAAGATATAATATTCATTGCGAAGTGTCATGTACACCTCGTATTCACTTGAAAAGGATGTAAATGCGACACTTCGATGCTAGGAAATTGCGTCTGCAGATGTCTCCGCATCGAGGCCATAGAGTTCTAATGCTTCTTAGAACGCGATATCGCATCTCTCTTCTATGTTTCCTGAAAAGATATAATATCCATTGCGAAGTGTAATGTATACCTCGTATTCTCTCCAAACAAATGTAAATGCGACACTTCCTTGCTAGGAAATGGCGTTTTCAGATATCTACGTATCGTAGCAATAGAGTTCTTATGCTACTTCAATCGCGAAATCGCATCTCATATCTGTGTTTCGTGATAAGATATAATATTCATTGCGAAGTGTCATGTACACCTCGTATTCACTTCAAAAGAATGTAAATGCGACTATTGCTTGCTAGGAAATAGCGTTTGCAGATGTCTACGTATCGTAGCAATAGAGTTCTAATGCTACTTAAAACTCGATAACGCATCTCTCTTCTATGTTTCGTGATAAGATATAATGTTCTTTGCGAAGTGTCATGTGTAACGTCCGGCGTACCGCCTTCCACCCCCCAACGCCTCCCACAGCACGCAGAGCCTTCTTACCTGCGAACATCTACATTCGAGCGCACGGGCAAATCACCCCTTCGCCGAGCTAAGGCAGCCGACCCGCAGTATCCGCCCCGGAGATGGACCGGCCAAACGCGCTATCGCGCGTATCCTGAGATCCACGAGGCACCAGCACAGCAACGCATCGATACATCCGCCTTTACTTACCCTTACGTTTACTATTCTAATGTATATACGTATAAACACTAAAATCCTATTTTTAAGTGCACGACACACACATTGTAACACGAACAACACACACGCATATAATTCTAAGTTCAATATGTATTTTCTAGTTCATAAGTTGCGATGCGCGCCCGCGCGCAATCGACGCTCGCGGCTCACGCGTAACGCGAGCCGCTCCCACTTCGACCGGCCGCCCCACCGCGTGGCTGCCCTAATCCGACCGTCCGCCCCACCGCGAGGGCCCAGCGACTCGCGCGCCACGCGACCCGAGGAGGTCTCGAGCACGCGAGCAAGAACACATTCTAGTTCCGACTTCGATTCGACTCAGACCTCTCTCTGGGACTCGACCCGAGTACCCGATACTTCTAGTTTAACTTATGGCTTAGTGCCTTTCCATCACCTCTTCGAGGTGTCTTCTAATTCTATTTCAAGTTCCATTTCGATTTCTAGTTAAGTTCTATTTCTACTAAGTTTAGTTTAGGGAAGTAAAGTGTATAGCATAGGTTTTTTATACAGAATATATCTTTATTGTTATTTTACATTTAAATTTCTATTTCATTTCTATTTCCACGCGATCACCTTCGGTTCTCGCGTATACACAATCACTTCCATACTTTGATTTAGCATCGTTACTTGGAACTCTACATAGTTAGAGCGGACCGCCGCTTAACTGTGTGGACTACAGGTACCAACTGCTCGAAGTAACCGATCGTTCTTCGTTCTGTTGGACCGATGCGGATAGAGCGGACCGCCGCTTATCCAATTTGAATCCAGTTAGGAGAAGTTCATCTTGGATGTGTCGCTCCGCTAATAAGAAAACGCGTCGTGCTGGTAGAAAGAACTTTCTACGTCGTTTAGTGCGCGACTACGCCGATCCAGCGTATTCAGCCTGCCACTCCGTCGTCGTTGCTGCCACCTCGGTTCAAATCCAGTCTTCCCCGGATTCGGCGAGCTCTGCGGCTCCACTTCACAGTTCCGGACAACGCCGTTGGGTACTCGTTCCTCTGACGTTTCCGCAACGCCGACCCTACGCCGCAGCTATACCAGACGGCGATCCTCGACAGCAGCTGTACCTGGAACGTAACTACTGAATTATCAAGGTGTGAAGACAGCGAAAGGTTTGTGGAATCTCATTATATCGCGTCCTCGGGTATTTTTACCGGTAGCGTCCCATAAAAGGAACCACGGTGCCCATCACAATATAGTGCTCGGCTCCGCGATTTCTGCAACGTGCCGTCGCGGGCAACTTCGGAAATTCTCCCGGTCCCGGACGTGACACGAATTCTGGTGACAGCGGTGGGATTGCTTCGCGTTTTCGCTAGAACTTCTGCTTGATCGAGAACGTGACCAATTATGGCGACGCGTACACCCGTAAAGACCCGATTCCAACCGCCTCGAGGCACAGCCGCGAATAACGAAACCGATAAGGAGCACCCCGTAGCCAGATCTATCGATTTCCAAGACGCTCTCGCCGAGCCACTTCCGCGAACCTCCGATACGATGGAAGGTAACCGATCCGCCGATAATACGTTAGCTTTGATGCAACAGCTAGAACAATTGCGCCGCGAGCTGGACGCCTTGCGTCGTTCTCAGAATATCTCGCGAACCGATACGGCACCCCTCGAATTCCCCGGCGTAAATTCGACACCGCCACAAATAACGCTCACGGATAGCGTAAATCAACACGACGAACTCTCTCTTAAACAAGCTCTAGAGGCCGTTCCACAGTTCGACGGACACAATATCCCGGTGTTACAGTTCACGCGTGCTTGCAAACGCGCGTACGAATTAATACCTAATGGGTGCGAAAGAACGTTTACGCGATTAGTAAGGAGTAAATTAAAAGGTCGAGCGTTTTTAGCTTTGGAGGACGAGCCGTGTAATACCGTCCTTGAATTAACCGACACGCTCCGCCATTCATTCGGCTCGATACGATCCGCTGATCATTACAGAGGGGAACTGACGAATATATTCATGAAATACGATGAACATATTCTTGATTTTATAAGCAGGGTAAAGGACTTACGATCGGCTATAATTGATTGCGAACGAACGTCCCCTTATGCCTCGCGAAACCCTTCCGACGTGGACGAGCTAACGCTACATTGTTTTTTCGACGGGCTAATCCCCGAAATTCGGAATCAAATGCCAATGTCCCAGATACATTCGCCTCAAGAAGCATTCGCGCGCGCCCGCGAACTTTACAAACGCTACGAACGTGATTGTCAGCGATTACCGAACGCTCGTCCCCGCGCCGAAGTTAGAAACAATCGCAGCGATATAACTTGTTCGATCTGTAATAATACCGGACACTATGCTAGGGACTGTCGTTCAAGATTTCCGCCGCGACAAATACCAAACACCGTCGCTCCTGCTTCCCCACGCGAAGCCCCTGCGCGTAGGCAACCGTACGAAAATCCGCGTCCGGTCGTATTACAGGACAAATATTGCAGATATTGCAAAAATCAGGGACATTTAATAGAAGAATGTCGTAAGAGGCTGTTCAATAACAGTAATAGGCAGTCGGGAAACGGATATGGCCTCCCGCCGCGCCGCGAGACAGGTCGCGAGGCCACCCGAAACGTGAGGACTCTCGTGACAGACGAACAAACGATCGTACAGGACGATCCAGCGCCTCAGTAAAACTCACGGGCAAAACGAATACAACCAGCGTCATGTTAACCTCAGCCACCTTGCTAACGAATACTGAATTCATGATAGATACAGGCGCTGAGATCAACATCATTAAGCAATCAGCCTTATCCCCTTCGGCACGCGTAGATTCGTCCGAGACCCTAGTTATTACGGGCGTAACGAACGGACAAGCTAAAACGATAGGAACGGTCAATATCATCTTATTCGGACGTTTAGTTCCATTCAATGTCGTTAGCGACAATTTTCCGCTGGGTCCTGATGGAATTCTGGGCTCAGGTTTTTGTGCGGACGCTGAAATTTCTTTTATAAAAAGGCAAGTTAGATGGCACGGGACAACCATCCCATTTTGTCGCGATATCGTTTCGACGGAGATCAAGCCGAATCCTAATTCAGGACAAGTAATTTCGGAAAGCCACGAAACGGTCGAGCCTTTAGCAAAAAAGCCGTCGAAAGCCGCCCAAAAACCAAAACGCGCTGCGAAATCACGGGAAGAACCGCGGAAAATCGCCGAAAATTTTTTCAAAGGTAGAGATAAATTTTCGATTCCACCCCGTATGAATACCGGAATCAGCGTTCGAGTGGTTAACTCACACATTAACGAGGGAATAATTCCCCGAATCAATATCGTGCCAGGCGTCTATTTTGGAGACGCGTTAGTTAGAGTCACCGGAGATAGAGCGATAGCGAGAATAATTAATTCCACCGACAAAACGGTTAACTTCGCTCTATCCCCGATTGAGTTAGAACCGTTGGAAACATCGGAAAATCCGATAGAAAACAGCCTCGCGCTATTTCCAACGTTCTCGCAAGTTCCAAATTCTAATTCGAATTCAATCTCAAATTCAAATTCCAATTCTAACTCAAATTCAAATTCAACGTCAAATTCTAATTCTAGTTCAAAGTCAAATTCTATTTCCAATTCAAGTTCAAACTCAAGCTCAAATCAAAATTCAAATTCCGCCGAACGATCCGGCAAAACCCAGAAGGGTAATTCTAAATTCTTCGCGTCTCATCGAATGCCGTGTCTCGGATACGGATTCCCTCCTTCCGCGCAAGAAAAACCAACGTATGCGCAAATAACAAAGTCAGTCGTAAAAGCCACGCGATCTCAACCAGCGAAGTCTCGCCTCGAAAATATAATAGATCTTCTACGGCTCGAACATCTAAACGTAGAGGAAAAGAATCATGTAATGGATCTTATCAACAAGAGCCAGAATCTGTTCTATATCGAGGGTGACAAGTTGGGGCACACTACGGCAACGACACACAAAATTCCAACGGTCGACGAAAAACCAATTAATGTTAAACAGTACCGGTTCCCACCCGCGCACAAGGAGGAGATCCGGAAGCAAGTAGAGACTTTATTACATAATGGCATAATTAAAAATTCCAAATCTCCGTATAACTCTCCCCTTTGGGTCGTCCCGAAAAAGGCGGACTCTCAGGGAAAGAAAAGATGGAGAGTCGTTATAGACTATCGTGCGCTAAACGAAAAATCGATCGCGGACGCGTACCCGTTACCGTGCATTACCGAAATCCTAGATCAACTCGGAAGTGCTAAGTACTTCAGCACATTCGATCTGGCCAGCGGGTTTCATCAGATACCAATGGAACCCGCTGATGCACACAAAACCGCCTTTTCAACACCCAATGGGCATTTCGAGTTTACTCGAATGCCATTTGGATTGAAGAACGCACCCGCAACGTTCCAGCGCCTAATGGATAGCGCGCTCGCAGGCCTGCAGGGAAACGAGCTGTTTGTATATTTGGATGACATCGTGATATACGCTAGCTCACTTCAAGAGCACGCCACGAAATACTTAAAACTCGTAAACAAACTCAGAGAAGCTAATTTATCCCTGCAGCCTGACAAGTGCGAGTTTCTTCGCCGCGAAGTCAATTACTTGGGCCACGTCATAAGCGAAAGCGGCGTGAAACCCGATCCAGCAAAAGTAAGCGCAGTTCGGAATTTCCCGCGTCCCACTAATCAAAAGCAAGTGAAACAATTTCTCGGTCTGGCAGGATATTACAGACGATTCATTCCAAATTTCTCAAATACGGCAAAACCTTTAACAAATTTATTGAAAAAAGACACTTTGTTCATTTGGAGAAACGAACAACAAAACGCTTTCGTGAAATTGCGAGATGCGCTCTGCGAGGCGCCGATTTTACAATACCCTAACTTCAAGCTTCCATTCGTCATTACGACAGACGTATCAGCGGATGCTATAGGCGCAGTGTTAAGTCAGGGTCAAATAGGTCGCGATCTCCCGATAGCGTACACGTCGAGACTTCTCAATTCAGCGGAAAAGAATTACTCAACGATAGAAAAAGAATGTCTCGCGATCATCTATGCCGTCCATCAGTTCAGGCCGTATATTTATGGCAATCAGTTTAAACTCGTAACAGACCATCGTCCACTGGTGTGGATGAATTCTGTTAAGGATCCTTCCAGCCGACTCGTGAGGTGGAGATTGAAACTTGCGGAATATGATTACGAGATCATATATAAAACAGGCAAAACAAATCTAAATGCAGACGCATTGTCACGTAACCCAGTGAAAGTCTGTCCTCTGATCCAACCGTCCTCATCCGACGAGGACATATTCGACCCTTATCCTAAGCCTCGTAAATCAGGAAAAACCGCAATGCCTCCTCCTCCTCCTCCTCCTCCTCCTCCGCCTTCACCCGATTCAAATCGTACCACACCGGATAGGTTACCGACGGAGTACGTTAGATACGAGCCTTTGTTCAAATTCACGCGAGACACAATCGCAACTAGACGCGACAACACCGTTTTTTTTATTACAAAATCAGGACAGCCGTACGACGCAGGCGCAAGCCAGACAAACAAGGCAGGTAAATTCTTTCCGCACAAATCAGACATAAATCTAACCAAAGCCAAAGTAATAAAATTGGATAACTTCTATCAGATACAACTACCGGTAGTCGAACATGAGAAACGTGCAATTGACTTTCAATTAGTAATAGAATCTCTACGTTCACTTTTCGACGTAATTTCAGAATTACAAATTACAACAATAAGTATAGCACAAACGTCACTTGATTCAATTCCGTGGTCGCGACTTCAGAAGTTATTGCAAGATCTGTTTTATAAAACTCCTCTGCAAATTACCGTCTGTCAGGGTATTATTCACATTCCAGCTGAACAAAACAGGGAGCAAATTATAAGAGAAAATCACGACTCACCTATAGGAGGACACAAAGGTGTCAACAAAACCTATTCGCGGATAAGAGAAAGATTCTATTGGCCGAACATGAAGGCCCAAATTCAAGATTACATAAGCAAATGTAGAAGCTGTCAAACGGAGAAACTAGTTCGGATGAAAACAAGGCAACCGTTAACTCTAACAGATACCCCAGGATGCGCATTCGATAAAATATCGATGGACGTCATGGGCCCACTTCCTACAACTCCCGAAGGTTTCACGAACATCCTTACCATCCAAGATCTACTAACTAAATTTTCCGTCGCGATCCCACTAAAACAGACATCTGCGGTCGATATTGCAGATGCCTTGATTACCAACTTCATTTGCAAATTCGGATGCCCGAAAGGTATCTTGACCGATCAGGGTTCTAATTTCATTAATTCTTTAATAAAAGCTATCGCAATCAAATTCCGCATAAAACAATACAAGTCAACAGCATTCCATCCTCAAACGAACGGCTCAGTCGAAAGATCGCATCACGTGCTTGCGGAATACCTTAAGCACTTCATCGACACCAGTGGCGATTGGGCAAAATGGCTACCCTACGACATGTTTTCGTACAATACGAGCGTTCACGAGGGTACACTATATACCCCACACGAGTTAGTTTTCGGGCGTATAGCCAGAACGCCATCAGAAACGCCGTTTCAAGACATTTCGGAGAACGAAACTTATTCCGACTACCTACGAGACCTAAACCAGAAAATCACGAATTCACAAAAATTAGCGAAAGAAAATTTAGACCGAGCGAAACAGCGAGCTAAGTACTATTACGACAGGAAACAAAATGTACAGAAATTCGAGGTTGGACAATGGGTATTTCTATTAAGGGAACCTTGTAAACACAAATTCCAATCCCAGTATGTCGGCCCATTTAGAATCCTCGAAATTCTCAATAATAATAATGTAAAACTATCTATTAAGGGAAAAATTAAAATCGTACATTCAAACAAACTAAAACCTTGTAAACGTAAGAGTGTAATAAAACAGACAAGGACTGACAGTGAGACAAGGGTGAACGTAACAGGAGCGAATGAAATCAGTGCTAGTGATAGAGACAATTGCAGTGCCAGTACCAAACCAATTAGCAGCAAAGGTGCGGCTATCATCGACACGGGCCACTCCCCAGAGGCGAAGCGAATTCGCTATTGCAAGGAACGCAGTAACTCAGCGGAACCACGGCAGCCAACCGGCAGCGCAGCAACCACCGAGGCACGCCCCTACGGGCACCAACCAGTCAGGAGATCTTGGCACCGCCAAGATTCCTTTTCGAAGGGGGGAGGTGTAACGTCCGGCGTACCGCCTTCCACCCCCCAACGCCTCCCACAGCACGCAGAGCCTTCTTACCTGCGAACATCTACATTCGAGCGCACGGGCAAATCACCCCTTCGCCGAGCTAAGGCAGCCGACCCGCAGTATCCGCCCCGGAGATGGACCGGCCAAACGCGCTATCGCGCGTATCCTGAGATCCACGAGGCACCAGCACAGCAACGCATCGATACATCCGCCTTTACTTACCCTTACGTTTACTAATCTAATGTATAGACGTATAAACACTAAAATCCTATTTCTAAGTATACAACACACACATTGTAACACGAACAACACACACGCATATAATTCTAAGTTCAATATGTATTTTCTAGTTCATAAGTTGTGATGCGCGCCCGCGCGCAATCGACGCTCGCGGCTCACGCGTAACGCGAGCCGCTCCCACTCCGACCGGCCGCCCCACCGCGTGGCCGCCCTACTCCGACCGTCCGCCCCACCGCGAGGGCCCAGCGACTCGCGCGCCACGCGACCCGAAGAGGTCTCGAGCACGCGAGCAAGAGCACATTCTAGTTCCGACTTCGATTCGACTCAGACCTCTCTCTGGGACTCGACCCGAGTACCCGATACTTCTAGTTTAACTTGTGGCTTAGTGCCTTTCCATCACCTCTTCGAGGTGTCTTCTAATTATATTTCAAGTTCCATTTCGATTTCTAGTTAAGTTCTATTTCTACTAAGTTTAGTTTAGGGAAGTAAAGTGTATAGCATAGGTTTTTTTATACAGAATATATCTTTATTGTTATTTTACATTTAAATTTCTATTTCATTTCTATTTCCACGCGATCACCTTCGGTTCTCGCGTATACACAATCACTTCCATACTTTGATTTAGTATCGTTACTTGGAACTCTACATAGTTAGAGCGGACCGCCGCTTAACTGTGTGGACTACAGGTACGGACTACTCGAAGTAACCGATCGTTCTTCGTTCTGTTGGACCGATGCGGATAGAGCGGACCGCCGCTTATCCAATTTGAATCCAGTTAGGAGAAGTTCATCTTGGATGTGTCGCTCCGCTAATAAGAAAACGCGTCGTGCTGGTAGAAAGAACTTTCTACGTCGTTTAGTGCGCGACTACGCCGATCCAACGTATTCAGCCTGCCACTCCGTCGTCGTTGCTGCCACCTCGGTTCAAATCCAGTCTTCCCCGGATTCGGCGAGCTCTGCGGCTCCACTTCACAGTTCCGGACAACGTCGTTGGGTACTCGTTCCTCTGACGTTTCCGCAACGCCGACACTACGCCGCAGCTATACCAGACGGCGATCCTCGACAGCAGCTGTACCTGGAACGTAATTATTGAATTATCAAGGTGTGAAGACAGCGAAAGGTTTGTGGAATCTCACTATATCGCGTCCTCGGGTATTTTTACCGGTAGCGTCCCATAAAAGGAACCACGGTGCCCATCACAATATAGTGCTCGGCTCCGCGATTTCTGCTACGTGCCGTCGCGGGCAACTTCGGAAATTCTCCCGGTCCCGGACGTGACACGTGACACTTCGCAATGAATATTATATCTTATCATGAAGCATAGAAATGAGATGCGATATCGCGTTTTGAGAGGCATTAGAACTCTATTGCTACGATACGTAGACATCTGCAAACGATATTCCCAAGGATGCAAACGTCGCATTTACATTCTTTTGAAGTGAATACGAGGTACACATGAAACTTCGCAATGAACATTATATCTTATCATGTAACATAGAAGACAGATGCGATATCGCGTCTTAAGAAGCATTAGATCTCTATGGCCTCGATGCGGAGACATCTGCAAACGCTATTTCCTAGCATGGAAGTGTCGCACTTACATTCCTTTGAAGTGAATACGAGGTATACTTGACACTTCTCATGAATATTGTATCTTATCACGAAACATATAAATAAGATGTGATATCGCGATATAAGTAGCACTAGAAAGCTATTGCTGCGATACGTAGACATCTGCAAACGCTATTTGCTAGCAAGCAATAGTCGCATTTACATTCTTTTGAAGTGAATACGAGGTGTACATGACACTTCGCATTGAATATTATATCTTATCACGAAACATAGAAATGAGATGTGATATCGCGATTTAAGTAGCATTAGAACGCTATTGCTACGATACGTAGACATCTGAATACGCTATTTCCTAGCAAGCAATAGTCGCATTTACATTCTTTTGAAGTGAATACGAGGTATACATGACACTTCGCAATGAATATTATATCTTATCATGAAGCATAGAAGTGAGGTGCGATATCGCGTTTTAAGAAGCATTGGAAATCTATGGCCTCGATGCGGAGACATCTGCAAACGCTATTTCCTAGCATGGAAATGTCGCACTTACATTCTTTTGAAGTGAATACGAGGTATACATGACACTTCGCAATGAATATTGTATCGTATAACGAAACATAGAAATGAGATGCGAAATCGCGATTTATGTAGCATTAGAACTTTATTGCTACGATACGTAGACATCTGAATACGCTATTTCCTAGCTAGGAAGTGTCGCATTCACATTCGTTTGGAGTGAATACGAGGTATACATGACACTTCGCAATGAATATTACATCTTATCATGTAACATAGAAGACAGATGCGACATCGCGTTTTAAGAAGCATTAGATCCCTATTGCCCCGATGCGCAGATATCTGCAAACGTTATTTTCTAGCATGGAAGTGTCGCATTTACATTCTTTTGAAGTGAATACGAGGTATACATGACACTTCGGAATGAATATTCTAACTTATCACGAATCATAGATATGAGATGCGATATCGCGATCTAAGAAGCATTAGAACTCTATTGCTACGATACGTAGACATCTGAATACGCTATTTCCTAGCAAGGAAGTGTCGCATTTACATTCGTTTGGAGTGAATACGAGGTATACATGACACATCGCAATGAACATTATATCTTATCATGTAACATAAAAGTGAGATGCGATATCGCGTCTTAGGAAGCATTAGAACTCTATTGCCTCGATGCGGAGATATCTGCAAACGCTATTTCCTAGCAAGCAATAGTCGCATTTACATTCTTTTGAAGTGAATACGAGGTATACATGGCAGTTCGCAATGAATATTATATCTTATCACGAAACATAGAAATGAGATGCGATATCGCGTTCTAAGAAGAATTAGACATCTATGGCCTCGATGCGGAGACATCTGCAAACGCTATTTCCTAGCATGGAAGTGTCGCACTTACATTCATTTGAAGTGAATACGAGGTATACATGACACTTCGCAATGAATATTATATCTTATCATGAAACATAGAAGAGAGATTCGATATCGCGTTTTAAGAAGCATTAGAACTCTATGGCCTCGATGCGGGGACATCTGCAAACGCTATTTCCTAGCAAGCAATAGTCGCATTTACATTCTTTTGAAGTAAATACGAGGTATACATGGCAGTTCGCAATGAATATTATATCTTATCACGAAACATAGAAATGAGATGCGATATCGCGTTCTAAGAAGAATTAGACCTCTATGGCCTCGATGCGGAGACATCTGCAAACGCTATTTCCTAGCATGGAAGTGTCGCACTTACATTCATTTGAAGTGAATACGAGGTATACATGACACTTCGCAATGAATATTATATCTTATCATGAAACATAGAAGAGAGATTCGATATCGCGTTTAAAGAAGCATTAGAACTCTATGGCCTCGATGCGGGGACATCTGCAAACGCTATTTCCTAGCAAGGAAGATTCGCATTTACATTCTTTTGAAGTGAATACGAGGTACACATGACACTTCGCCATGAACATTATATCTTATCACGAAACATATAAATAGGAAGTGATATCGCGATATAAGTAGCATTAGAAAGCTATTGCTACGATACGTAGACATCTGCAAACGCTATTTGCTAGCAAGCAATAGTCGCATTTACGTTCTTTTGAAGTGAGTACGAGGTATGCATGACACTTCGCAATGAATATTATATCATATCACGAAACATAGAAATGAGATGTGATATCGCGATATAAGTAGCATTAGAAAGCTATTGCTACGATACGTATACATCTGCAAACGCTACATCCTAGCAAGCAATAGTCGCATTTACATTCTTTTGACGAGAATTTCGAGGAATACATGACACTTCGCAATGAATATTATATCTTATCAGGAAACATAGATATGAGATGCGATATCGCGTTTTGAGAAGCATTAGAACTCTATTGCTACGATACGTAGACATCTGCAAACGCTCCTTCCTAGCAAGCAATAGTCGCATTTACATTCTTTTGAAGTGAAATCGAGGTTTACATGACACTTCCGAATAAATATTATATCTTATCATGAAACATATAAATGAGTTGCGATATCGCGATCTAAGTAGCATTAGTACACTATGGCTACGATACGTAGACATCTGCAAACGCTATCTCCTAGCAAGCAATAGTCGCATTTACATTCTTCTGAAGTGAATACGATGTATACATGACACTTCGCAATGAATATTATATCTTATCACGAAACAAATAAATGAGATGCGATATCGCGATTTAAGTAGCATTAGAACTCTATTGCTACGATACGTGGACATCTGCAAACGCTATTTCCTAGCAGGCAATAGTCGCATTTACTTTCTTTTGAATTGAATACGCGGTGTACATGACACTTCGCAATGAATATTATATCTTATCATGAAACATAGAAGTGAGATGCAATATCGCGTTTTAAGAAGCATTAGAACTCTATTGCCTCGACGCGTAGACATCTGCAGACGCTATTTCCTAGCATGGAAGTGTCGCGTTTACATTCTTTTGTAGTGAACACGAGGTGTACATGACACTTCGCAATGAATATTATATCTTATCACGAAGCATAGAAATGAGATGCGATATCGCGATTTAAGTAGCACTACAACTCTATTGCTACGATACGTAGGCATCTGCAAACGTTATTTCCTAGCAAGAAATAGTCGCATTTACATTCTTTTGAAGTGAATACGAGGTATGCATGACACTTTTTATTGAATATTATATCTTATCACGAAACATAGAGATGAGATGCGATATCGCGATTTAAGTAGCATTAGAACTCTATTGCTACGATACGTAGACATCTGCAAACGCTATTTCCGAGCAAGGAGGTTTCGCATTTACATTCTTTTGAAGTGAATACGAGGTACACATGACACTTTGCAATGAAAATTATATCTTATCATGTAACATAGTAGAGAGATGCGATATCGCGATTTAAGTAGCATTAGAATTCTATTGCTACGATATGTAGGCATCTGCAAACGCTATTTCCTAGCATGGAAATGTGGCACTTACATTCTTTTGAAGTGAATTCGAGGTATACATGACACTTCGGACTGAATATTATAACTTATCACGAATCATAGATTTGAGATGCGATATCGCGATCTAAGAAGCATTAGAGCTCTATTGCTATGATACGTTGGCATCTGCAAACGCTATTTCCTAGCATGGAAGTGTCGCATTTACATTCTTTTGAAGTGAATACGAAGTATACATGACAGTTCGCAAAGAACATTATATCTGATCACGAAACATAGAAGGGAGATGCGATATCGCGTTTTAAGTAGCATTACAACTCTATTGCTACGATACGTAGACATCTGCAAACGCTATTTCCTAGCAAGGAATAGTCGCATTTACATTCCTTTGAAGTGAATACGAGGTATACATGACACTTCGCAATGAATATTATATCTTATAATGGAACATAGAAATGAGATGCGATATCGCGACCTAAGAAGCATTAGAACTCTATTGCCTCGACGCGTAGACATCTGCAGACGCTATTTCCTAGCATGGAAGTGTCGCACTTACATTCTTTTGAAGTGAATACGAGGTATACATGACACATCGCAATGAATATTATTTCTTATCACAAAACATATAAATTAGATGCGATATCGCGATTTATGTAGCATTAGAACTCTATTGCTACGATGCGTAGACATCTGCAAACGCTAGTTCCTAGCAAGCAATAGTCGCATTTACATTCTCTTGAAGTGAATACGATGTATACATGACACTTTTTAATGAATATTATATCTTATCATGAAACATAGAAGAGAGATGCGATATCGCGTTGTAAGAAGCATTAAAACACTATGGCCTCGATGCGGAGACATCTGCAAACGCTATTTCCTAGCATGGAAGTGTCGCACTTACATTCTTTTGAAGTGAATACGAGGTATACATGACACTTCGCAATGAATATTATATCTTATCACGAAGCATAGAAATTAGATGCGATAT
This sequence comes from Xylocopa sonorina, assembly GCF_050948175.1. NCBI lineage: Eukaryota > Metazoa > Arthropoda > Insecta > Hymenoptera > Apidae > Xylocopa > Xylocopa sonorina. The sequence goes on along the minus strand of NW_027490208.1, from coordinate 427,069 downwards.
CGCGTTTTGAGAAGCATTAGAACTCTATTGCTACGATACATAGATAACTGCAAACGCTATTTCCTAGCAAGGAAGATTCGCATTTACATTCTTTTGAAGTGAATACGAGGTATACATGACACTTCGCAATGAATATTATATCTTATCACGAAGCATAGAAATCAGATGCGATATCGCGTTTTGAGAAGCATTAGAACTCTATTGCTACGATACGTAGACATCTGCAAACGCTATTTCCTAGCAAGCAATAGTCGCATTTACATTCTTTTGAAGTGAATACGAGGTGTACATGACACTTCGCAATGAATATTGTATCTTATCATGAAGCATAGAAATGAGATGCGACATCGCGTTTTGAGAAGCACTACAACTCTATTGCTACGATACGTAGGCATCTGCAAACGTTATTTCCTAGCAAGAAATAGTCGCATTTACATTCTTTTGAAGTGAATTCGAGGTATGCATGACACTTTTTAATGAATATTATATCTTATCACGAAACATAGAGATGAGATGCGATATCGCGATTTAAGTAGCATTAGAACTCTATTGCTACGATACGTTGACATCTGCAAACGCTATTTCCGAGCAAGGAAGTTTCGCATTTACATTCTTTTGAAGTGAATACGAGGTACACATGACACTTTGCAATGAAAATTATATCTTATCATGTAACATAGTAGAGAGATGCGATATCGCGATTTAAGTAGCATTAGAATTCTATTGCTACGATATGTAGGCATCTGCAAACGCTATTTCCTAGCATGGAAATGTGGCACTTACATTCTTTTGAAGTGAATTCGAGGTATACATGACACTTCGGACTGAATATTATAACTTATCACGAATCATAGATTTGAGATGCGATATCGCGATCTAAGAAGCATTAGAGCTCTATTGCTATGATACGTTGGCATCTGCAAACGCTATTTCCTAGCAAGGAATAGTCGGATTTACATTCTTTTGAAGTGAATACGAGGTATACATGACACTTCGCAATGAATATTATATCTTATCATGAAACATAGAAGTGAGATGCGATATCGCGATTTAAGTAGCATTAGAACTCTATTGCTACGATACGTAGGCATCTGCAAACGCTATTTCCTAGGAAGGAATAGTCGCATTTACATTCCTTTGAAGTGAATACGAGGTATACATGACACATCGCAATGAATATTATATCTTGTCATGAATCATAGAAGTGAGATGCGGTATCGCGTTTTATGAAGCATTAGAACCTTATTGCCTCGACGCGTAGGCATCTGCAGACGCTAATTGCTAGCATGGAAGTGTCGCATTTACATTCTTTTGAAGTGAATACGAGGTATACATGACACTTCGCAATGAATATTATATCTTATCATGAAGCATAGAAATAAGATGCGATATCGCGTTTTGAGAAGCATTAGAACACTATTGCCTCGATGCGCAGATATCTGCAAAAGCTATTTCCTAGCATGGAAGTCTCGCAGTTACATTCTTTTGAAGGGAATTCGAGGTATACATGACACTTCGGAATGAATATTATATGTTATCACGAAACATAGAAATGAGATGCGATATCGCGATTTAAGTAGCATTAGATCTCTATTGGTACGGTACGTGGACATCTGAATACGCTATTTCCTAGCAAGGAAGTGTCGCATGTACATTCGCTTGGAGCGAATGCGAGGTTTACATGACACTTCGGAATGAATATTATAACTTATCACGAAACATAGAAATGAGATGCGATATCGCGAACTAAGAAGCATTAGAACTCTATTGCTACCATACGTAGGCATCTGCAAACGCTATGCCCTAGCAAGGAATAGTCGGATTTACATTCTTTTTATGTGAATACGAGGTATACATGACACTTCGCAATGAATATTATATGTTATCACGAAACATAGAAATGAGATGCGATATCGCGATTTAAGTAGCATTAGATCTCTATTGCTACGGTACGTGGACATCTGAATACGCTATTTCCTAGCAAGGAAGTGTCGCATGTACATTCGCTTGGAGCGAATGCGAGGTTTACATGACACTTCGGAATGAATATTATAACTTATCATGAAACATAGAAATGAGATGCGATATCGCGATCTAAGAAGCATTAGAACACTATTGCTACGATACGTAGGCATCTGCAAACGCTATTTCCATGCAAGCAATAGTCGCATTTACATTCTTTTGAAGTGAATTCGAGGTTTTCATGACACTTCGGAATGAATATTATAACATATCACGAAACATAGAAATGAGATGCGATATCGCGATCTAAGAAGCATTAGAAATCTATTGCTACGATACGTAGGCATCTGCAAACTCTATACCCTAGCAAGGAATAGTCGCATTTACATTCTTTCGATGTGAATACGAGGTATACATGACACTTCGCAATGAATATTATATCTTATCATGAATCATAGAAGTGAGAAGCTATATCGCGTTTTAAAAAGCATTAGAAACTTATTGCCTCGACGCGTAGACATCTGCAGACGCTATTTGCTAGCATGGAAGTGTCGCATTTACATTCTTTTGAAGTGAATACGAGGTATACATGACACTTCGCAATGAATATTATATCTTATCACGAAACGTAGAAATGAGTTGCGATATGGCGTTTCAAGAAGCATTAGTTCCCTATTGCCTCGATACGCAGATATGTGCAAACGCTATTTCCTAGCATGGAAGTGTCGCATTTACATTCTTTTGAAGTGAATACGAAGTATACATGACAGTTCGCAAAGAACATTATATCTGATCACGAAACATAGAAGGGAGATGCGATATCGCGTTTTAAGTAGCATTACAACTCTATTGCTACGATACGTAGACATCTGCAAACGCTATTTACTAGCAAGCAATAGTCGCATTTTCATTCTTTTGAAGTGAATACGAGGTGTACATGACACTTCGCAAAGAATATTATATCTTATCACGAAACGTAGAAATGAGTTGCGATATCGCGTTTT